>NC_034608.1:66257515-66283498 GCF_900095145.1 Mus pahari
GAAACACCTGAAAAAATGTTCAACATCCTTAGTCATCAGGGAAATGCAAATCAAAACAACCTTGAGATTCCATCTCACACCAGTCAGAATGGCTAAGATCAAAAATTCACGTGACAGCAGATGCTGGCGAGGAGGTGGAAAAAGAGGAACACTCCTCCATTGCTGGCCGGATTGTAAGACTTATACTTTAATAGGTCTGTTTACACTGGTAACCAAGCATCTGAGTTTCTTCCAAGACCCAAACTTCCATTGGTCTAACCTTAGGCATGATAGATTTTTCTTTTAAGTACAGAAATCAAAAGGATTGGAATTTATACATAGAGATTGCATGGTGTGCCTCTGGTTGTAACTTTACAAAACCTAGTCTTGCCTTAAAAATCGATGGTATTAAGCAATTTTTCTTCCTCCTAGTTAATAAAGTCGTCAGACAAGAGAAACCAGTACTTTTTGAAGAAAAAATGTCTTTCAGTCTTCAAATTTCTCATTTACCAGATTGATACTCAAAATCACAAAATGTGAATGAATGCAATATTTTTTTATAATTCTTATAAGTTAATTGATTGACTTGTAACTGTTTATGTAAAATATTAAAGAAAATATTAAAATAATTATTTAGCTTATTTGAATTATATTTCAATTTGATAAAAAATGCCTTGAGCTTTAAATTTTTGTAGCTGATATTTTTAAACTTTTAATTTGGAAAAATTATGAATTTTTTTTTTTTAAAGACAGTATTATAGGATACTGGAAAGATGGCCAAGTGGGTAGAACCAGGATTCTTTCTCCTCACTAAGAAAAAATAAATATATGGCTAAAAACTCTCTCTGGGGGATATCTCATGTCTACTGAAAGCCTACCACTTTCAGAGAGTTGTTTGAACAGTGGAATGAACTTCTTTTATAGCAATTTCGAGGCCTGTGTCTCAGCAATGCAAGCACGCTTCCGAAGCTGACTGAACTCCAGCATCTGATCTGATGGCTGCTGATGATTAGAGAGATCCAAGAGGGAAGTGCAGGAAGCAGTTCTTATCACACATCCCCTTTGAAATGGCAAGCTCCCACAACCTGAGCATAGTCGTCTTCTAGAAAGATGAAAGGGCCTGCACACACACACACACACACACACAACCTTCCTTTTGACTTTCTTTTTTCTTTTGGGAGGATAACATATTCGAAAGGCCAGTTGATCAGAAACAACTATACATACGCAGGAAAACAGAAAAAAGAATCACACGTGGCCTGAGAAAGGATCCAAAAAGATCTGAGGAAAAAAATTATCTGTACTTTAGTATAGAAGTGCTCTCTCTTCTCTTCTTCTGACAGTTAATGAGAAACAGAAAAAAAAAAAAACCACTTAAATCATAAGAGCAAACAAACATAAACAAAACCAGCAAACTCTGAGAGAGATAGAAAGTCTGCTCTTCTAAAGCTGTCCCTGGTAGTCTAAGAAATGAAGACCCTCAAAAGTGCTTTTGCTTAAAGGGAAATTGGAAGTGGCTCAGAACTGTCTCTCCAACCATGTCTTAACCTCTCTTTCCTTCTCTGCAATGAATCACATCAATGACAACACCTCTTTCAAGATGGATTCTCAAAAGCAGGATTCCTTAAAACAACTAGATTTCCAAGATCTGAACAGACAGAAATGGGTTTCTTCTTTCAGTCTGTTAGATTGCAGCCTTTAGATCAGTTGTGTTTTGATGTGAGAATCTACTCCAAGCATAACAACAAAGATCCCTTGTGCTTGGATGTTTATTACTAAGCTGTGCCATGAGTGTAAAATTATATGAAGCAAATTTATTGTGCTTTTCTTTCATTAACCTGTCTTTATAATGGAAACATTAATTGTGCTCGTTACGGTAAGTAAGGAAAGATGCTAAGGCAGATCAAAGAGACTCAATTTCCCTAAGTGTATTAGATCAGAAGTTAAACAAGCTTTTTGTTAATAATGGTGATGGTAATGATAGCTCTTTATTGTAAGAAATCCTTATTATTTATATCTATTTTATTTAATCTGCATTCGGTTTCAATAGGCGGTTTGTGCACCTGTTAGTTCATTTCTAGGGTTTTAATCTGAACATCACTGTTGAATGCTAGATGATATTTTTGTTTGATTGACAGCTCTCATATATATTTTTTAGTGTCTAACTTCTAAAGTAATATAGAAACTTTATGGATGCTTTGACAAAATAAAGCAGTCTAGCTATAATAAACATTGTCATGACAGTGTTGTTTTATCCACAGACCCATGCTCTACAGGACCTTACTCAGCTCGTTCTAGATATGCTAGTGCACCTTCAACTCCTTGGGAAAGTTGTATTCCTAGAAACAAAAGACTCCAGGTGATTCAATATAACTTAGTAACTGTTTATACATAGAGTCAAATGGGTGACATGAGATTAAGCTGTGCCTTGTCCCATATTATACCATTTTGTGTAAGATGATTCTTTAGGCCACCTCTTACCCAAACAGACTCCACTGAAGAATGGCATTTAGCTGAACTTTGAGTGCACATGAAGGAGCAGAAACTCTGCCACATGGTAGCATGTAAGGATTCCCAGTGGGGAGCATCATTCAAAAAGCACAAACTGAAAAATAACTTAGTTCAAAGTGCAAAGAATGTCACTTTGTCAGCTCATCAAAGTAAATGGGGACTGTTATAATGAGTGTAAATTATATTAAAATTTATAATATTAACAACGAAGATCACATTAGGAAGACCAGATCTGTGAAGTTACTGGAAACAGCAGACTGAGAAATTGATACAACTCCTCATAAAGATCACATCAGGTACAAGACACTTAAGAATACAGTGCTGATCGAAAAATTGAGGAACATGAACAGATATTAAGATATAACTATAAAAAAGACATCGGCAACATTGTAAGAACTCTGGAAAAAAATGTGAAGAATGCATAGAAGGCATCCAGGAAGGACAGTTAACAATTTTTCAAATTTCATAAATGATATGAGTGTAACATTCCAAGAATCTTGGCTAAGTCCAAAATTAACTTGAAGGGACTGATATGCATTGCAATAATCAGACATTGGAAAGAATAGACAGAGAGAGTGTTAAAAGGAGAGGCAACACAAAGCATATGGGAAATACTTTAGAAAAATACTAAGAGACTTGTCGGCAGGAATTTTGGAGACTAATTTAGCTCCAATGCTAAAACTTCTCAACTAAGAATTCTAGGTCATGTAAATCTATTCACTATTCTATAAAAGTTGTAGAGAAATTTAGCTCTGATGAGGTAAACTAAAACGTCTGATGCATGTTGTTACATCAAGAGCCGCCATGCAAGGCAGTCAAGCAGGCTAAAGGAAGAATTCCCTAGAGCATAGTTCCAAGCCACATGCCAAAATAAATCATTTAATAACAATGAATGCATAAGCAGTAATAGAATTTATTATTATTGCTGTAACTATTTGAAACCATACTTTTTAAGTTCTATATGATTTAAGGCATTACTATATTTAAAATATAATTATTCTTAAAGATAATGATACCTTGGAAAAATGTGGAAATGCTAAATATTGTTTTCTATATAACTGTAAAGAGAAATTCCTGTGAAATCAGGATATTTGCTTGTGTTTTATAGCATACCTAATATATAAAGGTCTTATTTTTCTGATAACAAGAATGGGAAAGAATACAGCTTTAAAAAGACCAGAAGTTTAAAATACTGTTTAGGATAGCAGGTATAACAATTTAATATTATAAGCTCGAGGTGTTAAGTGTAATCTCCACTGTCACCACAAGGAAAATACACAAAAAGAAATGAGAAAAAAATTAAGCACTTTACAATGAAAAGTCATCTAAGAAAAAGAAACAAAACAAAAACAAAACAAAACAAAACAAAAAAACAGAAAACAATAAACAAAACTTCAAAGGCTCTCAGGAATCATATTTCAAGATTACCACTAGTTAATGAAAATTTAATCCAATTAAATAGTCTAACTAAAATAGAGAGGTTGGAAGACTGTAAAAAAGCGTCATTCAACTATGTACTGTTCACAAAGGAATAATTTGGAGCCCAAAACACATACATTGGAAATCAAATTATAAACATGGTATCTCATATAAGAAGTGAGCAAACCATGGAAGAATCAGCTCTTCAAATATTAGACAAAACAGTCTTTAGAAAGAGAGTAATTCCAAAAGACAAAGGAGGATATTTTGTGCTAATAAAGTCTTACTACAGCAACAAGATATAACAACTTTAAAGGCAAATGTACCTAATAACACTCAGACAAATGTACTGATCAAGGATAAAGATACATACCCCAAAATACCAAAAAATTATATGTAAAAGTAGCATAATGACTAAGAGTTATATCTGGACTGGTAGGATACCTCAATGGGCAAACCTTACTCATGTAAGAATATCAGCTATGCTAACAAAAAGATAAGAAAGAAATATTTTTGATTATATTGATTAATAGCCATTTAACAAATTAATATATTTTACTACTAAAACCACATATGAAGTACAAAGAAGGAAACTACCGCAATATCAAATGAGAACGCTTTGATATTTTTTGAAGATTTATGTATTGTATGTATATGAGTACATTGTAGCTGTCTTCAGACACACCAGGATAGGTCATAAGATACAATTAGAGATGGTTGTGAGCCACCATGTGAGTGCTGGGAATTGAACTCGGGACCTCTGGAAGAGCAGCTGGTGCTCTCACCGATGAGCCATCTCTCCAGTCACAAGATCTCTTTGATAAACTCAAAAAATTTACCCCACTAGTTATGGAAGAGGAAAGCTCTCCCCCCTGATATTAAAACGATGAGATAAATGTTCACCATTGCCAATATTACTAAACATATTACTGGTAGTTCTTTATAAGCAATTTGGCAAGAATAAAGCTTAGTCATTCTAATTGCAAAAAAGGAAAATGAATAATTATCTCTTTCCATAAATGACATAATTTTTAAGTGGAAACCCCAACTAAACATATACATATTCTCTCTCTCTCACTCCCTCTCCCTCTCTCTCTCTCTCTCTCTCTCTCTCTCTCTCTCTCTCTCTCTCTCTCATTCACTGTTAAAACTAATAAATGAAAACTGCAAAATAATGGTACAAAGAAAAGATATAAAAGTCACTTCATTTTCTATATATTATCACTGAGTAAAGAAAATTATAAAATTTACTCTCCTTGTAATAGTATCAAATAGAATGAAATACTAAAGAATTAACCTAGGAGGTGAAAGATTTTACCACCAAAACACAAGATATTCCTTAGGGAAAATATAAATGAATTGAAGCATATCCCATATCAACAAATTAGAAAACATTATGTTGACATATCAAATCCACAAAACAATCAATACAATATCTGTCAAAACTTTGGTGACCTTTTCAGACATAGAAAACCTCATCGTAAAATTCATGTGAAAGATCAAGGAAGGCGAAATAGCTAAAACAATGTTGAACAAGAAAGAAGCATCGAAATTTAATGAGGTATGACATACACACACACACACACACACACACACACACACACATCCAGGCATACAAATCAATGGAATGGGATACAGAGTCCAGAAACAAGACCTTGCATAGGTGGTAAGGTAAGGTGGTGTTTTTAATTTGACAAGATTGCCAACAACATTCACTTAACAAAAGACACTGTTCTAATAAATGGTTCTTGCAAAAGTGGACTATGCATATGACAAAAAGGAGTAAAATAAAATAAGTAACTAAAGTCAGGTCACTATCTGACATACTATGTAAAAAAAACTAAATCAATTTAGAATGATGATATGTAAATTATGCGCTATAAATGATTAGATTTAAGAATCTCCTAAGTCCAGCTGAAAATAGAGAAAGAAGGAAAGTCCCTTCTGCTATTGATCCCAAGTAGCAGGGATCTAATGTCTCACAGAACCAGCCTCTGCCAACTGTGGCAAATTCAGGGAAGGGCTACCTAGCTAATACAGCTCCGGAGATCCCACTCAATCAATTCCAAAACAATCTCTTTTGAGGTAGGAAGAGGCAGGCTTTGAGTGAGTTAGAGACTCATTAAAGTCAATCAGGAGTAGAGAAATCAGGAGTAGAGAAATCAGGAGTAGAGAAAGAGTGACATCTTTGCTGTTTTAGTGCAGATTCCAAACTGTTTTCCAGGGGGCGCCAACAGAGACACTGCCATGGATCTCCTGGGACTTCTGCTAAGGATCAATGGATCTGGCCCTAGGAGGGCAAGTCTCCACCTTGGTTAACACAGGTGCTCTTTAATTTCACAATGCTTTTGGTCACTTTACAGAACCTTTGCTAGAATGAATCACCTGGACATCTCTCACTACCCTCTCTGGGGACTGTAGACAAGTATTCCTTGAGGTGAATGTGAAATTCTTAGTGTGGTTTTGTTTAATTTTTTTAATACTATGGTAATTCAGCCGACCTAATTAAAATATTTTTTTCTTCCTATTCAAAACTTTATGAAAGGTATCAGGTGTTTAAGACCTGTGGGGTCAAGATGCCTTGTGGGGTGTCGAATAACCCTTTCATAGAGGTCATCTTAGTTCATCCCACATTCAAGATATTTACATACCTGATATTTACATTCATGATTCATAACAGTAGCAAAATTACAGTTATGAAGTAGCAACAAAAACAATTTTATGGCTAGGAGTCTTCATAACATTCAATGTATTAAAGGATCATGGCATGAGGAAGGTTGAGAACCACTGCTTTAAAGGAAGGTCAGTTGAGTTAATTCAGGAAAGAAATGTTGAGCCCAAAGTAAAGATGTTCTACTCTGTCTGGTGGCTAATTGCACAAAGCGGCTTAGGAGCTAAGCAAAGCTTCTGAATGTTTGTTTTTGAAAGGGGGTGTGCAGGCATGCTCCACCCGCACCCTCACTTGCATCCTCACCCGCAGAGTCCACGCTACATATTTTGGGAAGCAGTTCTATCAATTTGCTTTGCTGTTCATTGCAAGCTCATCCTCCACACGGTGTTTTCTGCATTAATAATTGAATATCATAATAAACTTCCTACCTTACCCCGAGTGCATAATTTTGCAAGCCTTAAATATTACCTCTGGAGAGGTAGAGACAGAAGCATAAGGAATCCAAGATTAACCCTGAGTACAAATAAACTCAAGACCAGCATGAACTACACAGCATCCTGTCCAAAGAACAACAAAATCCATTCTTCAGGACCTAGGGCATACTAGACCCAATTTGCTTTAAATCTGTGATGTGTTTTGGTGTGGTGGCAGTGGTCCATAGGCATATATGTATGTGTGTATGTGTGTGTGAGTGTGCATGTGTGCCTCTGTATGTTTGTGCATATGCATGTGCGTGTGCCTGTGTGTGTATTTGTGTGCGTGTGCATGCGTGTGCATGTTGAGAGCTTGAAGGGAAAGTGTAGATTATGCCTAGATTAATATTAACTGTTAATTTTATAATATCTAGAACCATCTGGAAGAGAGACCTCGAGGAATGACTATGGAGTAATTTTTTTGACATTACGGTAGCTGGGGTGGTAGAGCACACATTGCTGTTGATACTGTTCTCTGACTGGAATGCTAAATGGCTTACATCCAAGAAGTAGCACTGAGTATCAAGAAGTATTCACTCCCTGCTCCTTCTCTCCACTGTGAATGCAATGTAACTAGTGACTTCAAGTCCTGCTGCCTTGATTCCTTGCCATGATGGGGTGTACACTAGATGTGGGGAGGGAGGGAGGAAGGGAGGGAGGGAAGGAGCGAAGGAGGCAGGCAGGCAGGCAAGCAGACAGACAGGCAGGAAGGAAGGAAGAAGGAAGGAAGGAAGGAAGGAAGGAAGGAAGGAAGGAAGGAAGGAAGGAAACCTTGAATAAGTTCCCAGTTATTTTATCACAATGACAGAAAAATAACCTACAATGACCTCTGTCTTTAAGCTTAACTCAAAACTGAAATGTCCACTTTAAAAAGACATTTTCTGTATTACATCCGAGAAATAAAACAATGTGTGAGATTAGTGTCAATATATTTAGAAGATTTTATTTTTAGTGTTCCATATGAGACACTACTTTGATCATTAAAATAAAATCCCTGAGTTTAGAGGTTTACTTTATGGCACGTAATGGTCTGGTTTTTCTGTTATTTCCATTAATATTGCTAGAGCTAAGCAGGGCATACATATCCTAGAAGATTCTCAGGAGATGAATCTGGGTTGCTCTTAAGTGACCTTCCAACACTTTCAGCGCTGTTGGAGGCTTCCTGTGGTCACAGCCGTACTAAGTCTGACACATGCATCTAGCAGTAAGATTGATTAGTAAATTCCCTGGGAATAGCACTAAAACACCTAGAAAAAAACCACATTGCCAAATACCAGTAGCACTCAAAACTGACTACTAAATTATCCAAGCTTTAGGCAGCCTTAGCAACTTTATTGTATTCAGAATACTTTCTGTGTGTGTGTGTGTGTGTGTGTGTGTGTGTGTGTGTGTGTGTGCGTGCGTGTGTGTGTGTGTGTGTGTCTTAGGGTTTCTATTCCTGCACAAACATCATGACCAAGAAACAAGATGGGTAGGAAAGAGTTTATGCAGCTCACATTTCCATACTGCTGTTGATCACCAAAGGATGCAGGACTGGAACTCAAGCAGGTCAGAAAGCAGGAGCTGATGCAGAAGGCATGGAGGGATGTTCTTTACTAGCTTGCCTCCACTGGCTTGCTCAGCCTGCTCTCTTATAGATCCCAAGACTACCAGCCCAGAGATGGCACCACCCACAAGGGGCCCTCCCCACTTGATCACTAATTGAGAAAATGCCTTACAGCTGGATCTCATGTAGGCACTTCCCCAACTGAAGGTCCTTAGTGATAACTCCAGCTGTGTTAAGATGACACAAAACTAGCCAGTACAGTGTGTGTATACATATATCTGTATATCTTTGTATTGTCAGGCATGTCAATTGTGGCACCATGCTTTAAGAAAGAAACTGTTAAACAGGAATGTACATAGAGATGAACCACCAGAATCTCACTGTCTTAGGAAAGGTCCCGGCTCCTCCTCATCGATGTTTTTGGCTGATACTGACATACTAAATGCCTGAAAGAGTCCCATTCAACAACATGGGGGACTTCCTGTGGCAAGGGATTTCTCTATATAGTTCATAAAATTAGAATTGTTAAAATCCCAAATCAACAAAGGAAAATATATAATTTAGGACAGACAGTGGGCCAGGATAGCACACAATTGAAATATAATGTGAGTGTCAGCAACACCAAAAGGATTCTCTAGATGGATGTGTGAAATAATGTGGTCTCCTAGTAACCGGGTCTCTGCAGCAATATAAACAGTAATTTTACTGATGGTTGTTCATTCACCCCAAAGTCCCCCAAATATTCCTTCTGTTAGTAATGCCAAACACAACTGAGAAAGTCTATAGTGATTCTGTAAGTAAAATTAAAGTAAAATAAAATAAAATAAAATAAAATAAAATATATGTGGGTTTGAGTTCTAGCCTGTGGGCTTCTGGGCTTCCACAGAAACACACATGCTATTCACATTGTACCCTACAAGCTAACATTCTGAGTAAATAGATGCCACAATATAGGTTTGGCTGTTCTTAGACGACGTGCTTTGTTTGTAGTGATAGACATAAAACCCTTTCCTAGAAAAACTCCCAAGTCCCACAGACCCAAAACTGTGAGTGGTTTCTGTGAAGTACAGTGAATTGAAACTAGTGTAAAATAATCGTTTTCAGAAAACATTTATGCACAAACAAGAACGCAAAGACATGGGAGAACATTACATTTACACAAGAAAAGTAGATTTTCATTCAAACTCCACTTCAGTCTCAATTTTCCAGGAGACTTAGAGCAAACATGTTTATCTCACTGAAATATCTCTAAGTGTTCTTATTTTAAATGTTTTTCCCTATATTTATGCAACTAAGTCATTTACAGGAAATCTTTATAGTTTAATATTCCTCCTCAATGTTGGAATCAATACCAAGTGGGAAATCTTAAATATTTTTGTTTTCTTTTCTTGGATTTAAAAATATCTAAAAACCATGTAAATAGGTTAAAAGATGATTTTAAATTATAAATCTTACTTAATTATCTCAAAGATTTTTTGTTTAATATAAATGCAAGCCAGAGGGAAATAAGAAATACAAAAATATTATATTATCAAATATGCAATTTGCAGTAGGGTTCCTTTATTAAAATCACCAATTATTATTTTACATAAAATTTAATTGAGGTCATTAACCTCCTAGCAAGTTATTTTAAAAATTCTTTCTTATAATAAGACTTTTTATTGTAGTATTTTCCAGCTCAGTGTTTTTTTTTTCTTATATGCCTTTATATCTGTTTATAAGGATAATAGATATCACCCACAATTTGGTTTAATTCATAATCAAGTTTTGTATTTAAATGTCCACCAAGAAAATATGATCATTCTGCTTTCCCACTTAATAATATCTTTGTTTGTTTTTGAAATTATGACATAATTATGTAATTACCCCCTATACTTTTAATAAAGTTGACAGCTTAGAAGACTTCTTTGGAAGGCATTGATTAGTCAAGTCATTAGTCAAGTCCCCAAGCCCAAATACACAGTCATTCTGATAATACCTTTGCATTCTCTGTGGTTTGAGCCCAGATGACCCACACATTCAGAGCAAATGGAAGCAAACTTTCTGACTATGTTCTTGAGTTATGTGTCTTGGCAAATGCCTTTCATCCCAGCATTCAGGAGGCAGAAGCTGGCAGATCTCTTTGAATTTGAGGCTAACAGGGGGCACACATTTATCTTTAAGTATACTCCTACACACACACACACACACACACACACACATGTAAATGTCTTATTAATCTATTTCATGTTACTTCATGTGTTTGTAACATAAAAACACAGATATAAATGTTCAGGCTCTCAGTTGTTATTGTCTACCAAAAGTGGGGATGCACACACTTTTAAATGTCAATATTAACTATTGAATAAAAGCAAAATGCACATTTTTTTTCATGTAAGAGCTTTTCTTTAGAAAATTTCATCTGATGTGTAGTTCTGTTAAGGGGATTCTAGTTTCACACTGAAATGTATTTTTAAATGGCACATGTGTTTTGGGGACTGAAAATGTAACCCTTAGAGGATAAAATGAATACAAAGAAGTAGTCTGTTGTTAACATGAGTGCTTAATTAGTTTTATTATTAGTTTTATTTTTCACCACTTAAGGAATTTGCAGAAGTAACTCAATTTTGAACTTGTGTCCTGTCCTTTACTTCTTTCATTTCAATTCACTTTTTTGAACATTTTATCCAAACAAGAATGTGCAAATTGTAGTTAAATTACAGGAAACATGCATTCTATGTCAATGGTTATCATAACTAAACCACAGTGAAAGAAGTCACACAAACACACACATACACACACACACACACACACACACACACACACACACACCAGCAACAAACTTGTAATTATTTCATTATAATCTAGTTCTCTTAAGCAATATTCACATTGGGGAATTTCAGATTTCAGATTAAAAAAAATAAAAGTAACAATGTATTCCATATGCTTATCAAACACTTACTAACTTGATGAACTTGCTTGCCTTTAAAACTCAGCCCTCTTTTCTGCAGAGTAGGTGTGAACCTAAGGTAATAGGGTATAGACCATGTTGTCCTGGAACTCATAGAATCTACCTGTCTTTGTGTTCGGTGTGCTGAGACAAAACATGTGCACTACTATCCCAGGCTCAATGAAATAATCTTAAATTTAACTTTCAACTTCTGAAAATGACTTTGTGCAATGATTCATTAAATTTATTAATGGTAAATTGTGCTACAGATAGGAGGTACAGGTCCTAGTGTGTTAACTTAACCAGAATGTTTATAGTATGTATATGTTCTTCAGTTTCAACATGAGCATTCTCATATTTAATCAGAGCAGCTGATTTGATGACCTCCATGTAATTTGGCCCCTTTAAATGCCTTTACAGAAGGAATAAGAAACTCACAGGTCAGCTTTAACATGTGTTGCATGGTAGAGTAGACATCTTTAATCATATAGCTTTTTGGGTGAGTTGGCCAATTTGTAGACTCTTTGGTTGTATAGCTATCTGCAAGTTGTTCTCCAGATTTTTCATAAGTGTAATGTCATTAATGATCCTATAATCAATCCCCAAGATCTCAGTCTTACCAAGCAGAACTTACAGGGGTTCCTTTAGTCTTTTATTCCTCTGTTTCTATAGAGTGAAGCCACTTCTTTATGTCTATTCTGGAAAACCTTTACAACAATTATATATATCCAAGTGCCAAAATAGAAGCCTGATTCAATTAGTGTGATTAGGAGTTAATACATTTTCAATCCCTCTCTATATAAGTTGATGTTAAACTATTTGTCATGTCTTAGCTCTGACCTAAATAAAATGAAAGAGTGGTGGTTGATTTATTCATTAATACATTCATCCATTTATTATATATTCATTACTTTTACATTGGCTCTCTAGTCTAGATCCAACTCCCATGGGCGATGACTCCTGCAACTTTTCTCGTCCATAACTTCTAACTGTTTGCCCCTTTCGAGTACTGTTCTGGGCTTTCCCATCTCTGCAAACAAAAATTCTGCTCTTTAAATCGTTCAAGGCCAACAGTTATCCATGTGCCTTACTTGTCTCTCTTGTTCCTAACTCACAAGTCATCAATCAGACACTTTGACAGTTTTCCTACAAGACTGTATTTTGTATTCATGGATACTCCGCTACTATAGTCATATTCTATGCTAGTATCTCTTCCAATGGGTTTGATAAGAATGAAGCAAAATATATGCATAAGTATTTTTGAAGCATTTTTGCCACACTTCTACAGAAATACACTCTACTGTCATCTGTTGTATTCTCAACTAAGGAGTTGGACAGAGTATAGATAATTCAAATAAACTCCTTTGATATGTATTATCTGAGCTCTCTAGTGCCATTCTATTACAATCTGAAGTTCTGGTCTTTACTACTGCCTCCAACTTTGTACAAGATTTGATTATAAACTTCCTCTCTCCAGCCTGCCTCTGCCTTAACCCCATTTCACCCATATTGGGTAGAGTTCCTCTAACACTTTAAAAATGCTGATAGATAGATAGATAGATAGATAGATAGATAGATAGATAGATAGATAGATCATGGGGTAAGAGCAAGTACTGCTCTTGTAGAAGAGCAGAGTTCCATTCCCAGTACCCATATCCGGTGAGTCACAATCACGCAAAATTCTAGCTTCGAGGAATCCAGTACCTCAATCCACCATGAGCATTATAGTCATGTGCACATATCTGCAACCCCCAAACACATCAACACATATAATCTGAAACTATACAATAATTCTTTTCAAATAGTGCCTAAATGTGGAGAGTTTGGGCGGATGCTTCTAGAACCTTGGAAAGAATTTGACATTGGGCCAGCATATTGAAGTAGGCTCAGGCAGGAATTTGACCTTGGGTTAGGATAAGGAAATAAGCCAGGCAAGAATTTGACTTTGGGTTAGGACAGAGAAGTATGCTCAGATAAGAATGTTCCTATCTGGGCTAATATATGAAAGCTCAAGGTAAACTCAACCAAGGAATGTGTGGCATTCCTTTTATCTTGGTACTCCTGGCAAGCCCCTAGAAACAGTGATGATGGGGACTTTTATTATTGCCTTGTTTGTTCCTTGACTATTTGTGTTTATTGCTTTGTTTAGTCCTTAACCTAGAACTGGCCTTATTATTTGCATGTACTTAAAGTGGCATAAAAGCAGAGTAGAATAAAATAAACTCACTTCAGCCTCACAAGTGACTGGAGGCATGGTATAGTGTCATCTACTTGTCCTTCTCTTTTCAATCCTCACTTCCTCCCTTAAGACCCGGTTGACTTGGTCACACAAATGTGCTGTAGTATGGGTGAAATTGCTAGCTCTGCCTGGAATGCAGCTCTCTGCAGAGATGCACAGATCATCCACATTTTTGCTCATTGACATCAGTTCAGGCCCCTTGTCTTCTAACCCTCCTTATCCTGCTTTCTTCGTTCTGACTTATGTGACAAATGCACAATCAACTCTGATTCCCAGATCTCAGGTCATTAGTTTCCTTACCTGCTAAAATTGATTTGTAGCCCCCAAATCAATACTGTGTCACTTTGAGACTTTTATGGCTATGTGCAGAACAGCAAACATTTTGAGTCACCCAGCATTCACATTTGCAGCTAAGATTGAAAAGTTCATGCATTCCTCTCTGTTTTATCTATTGAATATATTTCTTGTGGTCTCTGTGCTGGCTTGTTGTCAACATCTGGGCTCTTCTTTTGATGTCTTCTGTCATCTAAAATGGTTCCCAAGCATGATACCAAAGTGACAGCGTGCTTCTAAGCACAAAAAGACTATGACCTGGTTTCCAGAAAATATATGTCTGTTAGGTAAGCATTATTCAGGAATGAGTCACAGGGGTGATAACACCAGATGTTGAATGTTAAAGAGTCAGTTGTTGGTATTAAATAAAGTGTCTCTAAATAGCAATGTGCATTCAAATAGATGATATGTTGATCAGCCCACAATAATGTTGTGACAACAGGGTATTATGAACCCGATCCTATATTTGTTTTATAAGCAATTGTTTAGTAGATGCTAATTCAGCATTAGCAATTTTATGGAAGGAAAGTCAAGTAATGGGAATCACTTGTGTTATATGATCATTATTTATTGTCTGTCCCTAATAGAATGTAAGCTTTATGTGGACAGGTATTTACAGTTGCTATGTTGATTGCTGTATTCCTAGTTTTAAAAGGACCTCAATGGGTCTTACTACATAAATGAATGAATAGGTGAAGCAATTATGAATGATGAATAACTAATCAATTATTCAATATGAATATGATAAATATCTAAGCATATAAATAAAATAACATAAATGAATAATGATTGAATATAAAAACCAGTTATGACCTCAGTGACCATCCAGTGCCAGTCTAGTCTTTATCTAGTAAAGTAGAATTAAAAGATGAATAAGATATTAGCTTTGCTCTTCAGACTTTCATAATTAAGAGAGTCGGCTTAACTATTTAAGAAAATTACAGGCTGTCTCGCTCATTCCAATCTGGCAGGTGTATTTCATAGCCTTTTAAATTACTGAATGTTGATTGTGAATTCACTTTAAGGAGGTAGATTATTTTTAACATCTGCATTTAGTATCAGAATATAAACTTTAAAATATTTTGTGGTTTTCTTCATTGGCCATTTCTGATCAGAGTAACAATATATGACTGTGGAAATAAATGCATATTTCCCAAAGTATATGTGCTCTATGTTGACAATGTAGCTATTATGATGTAGTGCTTACTAGGCTGTGACCATTCACTGTTGGCCTAACCTCTCTGCTTCAGTTTTCCTTGCTTTATTTTTTGGGGGGGTAAGGGGAAAATAATAACATTGCCATTATAAAATGTAATTAAAGCATATCATCTATTGGTATAAGTGCTGCATATTGTGTTTAGTTACTAGAGTCCTTTCTGCATGAGAAAGATTTAAAGTAAACAAAAAAAGATGACTTGTACTAACCATTAAGTGGAAGACACATTGGACTTAAATTTAATTTTCTAAAATATTTCGGGGAGGTCCCAAAATACAGATTTTGTTACATGGTGGCTTTAAATTTAGTTTAGAATAAGTTTTATAGAACTTTATAATTTCATATATCAACATATGCAAATGTGCACAGAGGTTCCATCTCAGTGGTTACATTATAAATTGAGAATGATTGCTATGAATATCCATTTTCTTTCAAAACCTATCTGCATGAATTTTACATTTTTAAACAGAAATGGATTATGCTAATGGGTTAACTCTTAAGTGTCCATCCAACCTCCTAATTTTACTTTATAAATTTATTTAGTATTAACATAATAAAATTGTTCTTTGAAATTTAAATGAGAATGAACCTATTTCTCTTTGTTAATGCAAGTACTTCAGTAAAAAGTAGACACTGGGATTCTCTGAGACATTGCCTTCTTTCTACTCCCAAGTTAAGGATTCAAGGTATGTCAGCTTGGGTTGCTGTAACAAAGTATCATAGAGTGGGTGGCTTACACAAACACCACACACACACACACACACACACACACACACACACACCAGCATGTATTTATCATTAACCATATATATCCAGAAATCCAAGATCAAGGGAAGAGAAATGTTGGTGACAGCTGTCTGCTTGGCCTGCAGATGATTTCTTGAAGTTATCATTAGATGGAGAGATTATCTCTCACAGTGTCTTTTCTTGTAAGGCCAATAGGCCAATATGTTCAATGGCACGCCATTGTTTAACTTATTTTTTTCTTGATTTATAATTGCTATTGTGTGATTTTTTGGAGATAGAACTACATGATATGTCCTGATAGACTGATTATCATCACATATGTCTTCTCCATAATTTGATGTTTTAAAGGTAATATAAATATGAACATAGGCTATTTTCAGACAGAATCCCTAGGTTGGACATTAGTACTCTATGTTATGAATAAGTCTTCACTTGAGTACTGATGCCTCTTTGGAAAGGGAGTCTAGATTCCAGAGTCATCTACAACAGTTTGGAGATCTTTTGTTCTATTGATGTGATGGCTATTCTTGGTTTTCAATTTGACTATATCTGGAATTAACTAAAATCCAAAATTGGAGAGCACAAGAGTGAAGGATTTTCGATTAATTTGAACTACGAAGATCTGCTTCTGATTTTGAGGTGGAAAAACACACAGCTTTTATCTGATCTGGGTTTTAAGGCAGAAGTATCAGGAGTCATACAGGATGATATTGAGTCACTGGCCTATCAACTCGCACTGTGTCTGCGTGCATGGCTCGTGTACAGAGTGTGCTGAATGCTGATTGGATGATGAAGAGTGGTGAGAGAAGAGTGCAGAGGGTGGAGCAGGATAAATTGGGCGATCCCCCATAATAAAGCAGGAGAACAAAGGAGAATAAGGGAAGTTGCGAGGAGAGAATAAAGGAAGCTGCAGCGGTAAGCTGAGGAAGCTGCTCAAACCCTGCCTTGGCGTGTCATCTTTTCCCCACCTCTGCTGGTCGGAGGCTGGGGGCGTGCGGCACTTATGTATATGTTTGCAAGTTTTATATGAAGTGTGTGTGTGTGTGTGTGTGTGTGTGTGTGTGTGTGTGCCATTGTATGTATGTGTGTGCAAATATTTGTATTTCTTTTGTTATGTTTGGGAAGAGAAAGGATTTGGTCTGTCATATTTACGTACTCTTCACTAACATTTCATTTCCCATTTTAAACTTAATAACACACACATCTTTCCCTTGAGGATTCCTACAATCATCCTACTTCATCACTCCTAAAAAAATCAAACTCATCTTCTATTCTGAACAGAAGTTATAGGAAACAGGAGGGGGGGGGGAATCAAAGGTTCTAAATTCATTGATTAAACCATTCTGATAATATCCTCTCTTCTATTTCCTATTAAATGACCTGTCTATTTCCTATTAAATAACCTGTCTATTTCCTATTAAATAACCTGTCTGTTGTTACAGTAATGTCTCTGACTTGAAGGTGAATATGAAGTTGGGATTAAGGGCATGGGGTATGTTTTAGTATATTTGGGAACAAATATGAAGTATGGGTGCATTTTCTCCCCTGTTTTGAATGAGTTGTGAGTCAGATATTTGGGGAGCTTGAAAGCACTCTCATTACAAGTTATCTATTAGCTATTCCTCTACATGCAACACAGAATCAGGGTCCAAACCTACTCTCAACCTGAAAAATGCTACAATTTGGTCATAGTATCTTGTTTCCATTCTTGTTTGTTTCTTTCCAAACAGAACACAAGTCACATTTCAATTGTTTACTTGGAAGAGGTATCAGTCATTTCTGGATGTAGTCTTAGAATCTTATTGTCAGATGAGAAATTGGCATAAAAGTAAAACAAAGAGAGGAAAGATAATTATTCCTTAAACATTCTCTACACTTAACTTTCTATTATATAACATAAGTAAATGTGTACCTTCCCCATTGTCAAGCTGGGTGGGTATGGAACAGAAAGCAATCTTATTTATGTGTATAAATTCTGATGTCAGTCTGACAAAAATTTCCATCAAAAATGTACCAGACCTACATCAACATCACAGAAAATAACTGCCTTTAATAAAGACTTTGGTGTTTCACCCTTTGAATCCTGTGAAAAGCAAAGATATGCTATATGCAAAGTAAAAACCCTGTACTGCCTTTGAAACTACCAAAGGTAACTTTTAAGTGCACTTATCATTTTCATCTCTTCAGATAAAAAAAAAATCTGGTCCAGAGGCTTATTGAGGTCTATGCCTTTTCTCTACCACATGAATGTTTTTGAAATGAACAACAAACATAGTTACCTTTTTAAAAAGTCCAAGTGCACTTTAAACTGCCTCCATGTTATATTCTTTGAACATCTGAGTGAGTAACCATTATTCTCTGAAACATAGATTTGTGTTTAAAACCATGGAGTTGATTGATGAGCAGAATGCCAGTGGCTGAGTAAAAGGAAAGGAATCAATTCATTGTAATTTGCATATTTAGTCTAATTGAAATTTGAATATTCAGTTCTCTAAGTGTGAGTAGGCATTATTATGTTACAAATGACCTGCTTATTTATATATGCATTTAGGTATGTATGAGTAAGCAATATTATATCACAAGCGACATGTTTGTATATATTATCATATCAGGTGCTATTATAATTATCTTTCAAATGGAGATGCTTATGAAAGGCACATAAGGCATGACATGTTTATCTGCATGATTAAAAGCACAGTTTTCTGATTTGATTTTACACCAAGGTGATGAAATCCTTTAAAGAAGGACAAATGCTGTTTTCATCATATTTAATTTCTTAATAATCTACACCCTTCAAATTTAGCATACGCCTAAAATATATTTAAATCCTGTGCGAGATATCACAAGAGAGAGACAAGAATTTGTATCTGCATGGGACCACATGGTGTGTTTTGCTCTGTTAAAAATAGTGTCTCAAAAGATATTGAGTGCTGACTTCTAATTCTGATGATCCGATTTCAATCACCGAGCACAGTAGAAGGAGATAACTGACTTCAGCAAATTGTTCTCTGATCTGCACACTCGTGCATGTATGCCTCTGCACACAGACACAAACATACACAAATACATATTTGTGACATTAAATATCATCATTTTCAAGCCAAGTAAGTAGTTTAGGCAGAAATGCACCCAGATTTATCTCTTTTATCAATTGGCTAGTGAGTAGTTGAGGAAATAAAATTTGTTAAAATAACTAATTAAACTAAATCAGATTCACTTTTCTGATTTCTACCAGTTTCTGTGTGTGATTATCAAGAGCTACACACTCACCAACTGGACGTCCTTACTTAAATAGTGCTACAGCTCAGTAGCTCTTTGCTTTGCCAGAGTGATTCGCAGCCCTCAACCCAAACTCCTGGAGGGCTTGTTAAAATTCTGATTGCTCAGCCTCATACCAGAGCTTCAAATTCCAGATCTGCCATGAGGTGAGATCGTCCCAGTATGACAAGGCTTTCTATGCTAAGTCTGCCGCCTCACAGACCAGACTCCAAGAAGGAGAAAGGCTCAACTGATGGCTCTCACTTAGGCAGGTGAGTCACAGGTTTTCAAACTTTCCAAAGAGCCATCGTGAAACTTTTCTATTACAGTCTGCACTCTCGTGTCAGAAGGGGTAGTTATGTGAACCTAAACCTGTTTTGGACTCCCTAGAGGAGATTTCAAAGCCAACTGGAATTAATTAGATTGTTAGGGATTACAATCAATACCCAGAATAAAATGGGTGCTACATTGATTCCTATGAATAATTCTAATCTAATCTTTAATTTCTTCATTTATCTTTTTCTGCAGATGTCTACTTAGTGAACAGGGAGAATACCTGGTATAAAAATATGTCATTTGCTCAAAGGTCATATTTTAATTGCCCTCCAAACTTGGCTCGATATTCCCAGGTGATAGCTTCAGATAATTTGTTTCAGAAAAAATAGCAAATAAATAAATAAATACATACATTTAAACAAAAATTAGATTTCCATTCCTTCACCTAATGTCTACTTCCAGTCCCTAAGCAACTTATTAGTGAACGTGTGTAAACTATGTGGTCTTTTAGCACTTTGCTTCAGTGGTTCCGAACTGGTAGAGACAGAGTTTGAAATGTGAGGTTCACAGGGAGGCAGGGTGGGAAATGGACTCAGGGCACAGGATCTGTTTCCACGGTTGACATTTGGAATTTATCGGCACGGTCTGGACTTGTGGACATTTTAATTTTCTGAACGCTCATTATTTCATTCTTTCCTACCATTACATTCTTAAGAAAATAAAATCAGATAGTATAATTGTAAATGAGATTAACTAAGAACTAACACAGTGCTTTACGAAGGCACATGTATAGAACAAAGAGATCAACTTTGGATCTCATGCTAGATTAAATACTTTGCACTTTTGAAAATCATAGTGAATGATAACTTAGGCTTAGTAATTTAATTTTAGCTAATATGTCAATCTTGTTTGTTTGCCTGATTTTGTTTCTCTGCTGTATGAAAAGATGAAAATTTGACAGTATTTTCATAATTTTAACACTTTAAAAACATCCATGAAATATTCTGAAAACGTTTATTAGAAGTATAATGCAGATAAATCATGAAAGTGCAATACTTACATTAATATTAATATAATATTTAAGAATGAAAGCTACATTTTCAGGTAGCTGATCATTCTTGTCCATGCATGTTTGCAACTACTCTTTCTTTTTAGCAACACTTAGCCTAATTATCCCATAAAGAGTGATTTCATGAAACAATGTAGATACAGTAAATATCTTTGTAGGAAAAACAAATCTTAAGAAAAGCCTGTCTGTCAAGACTGAGGTCCTTTGTTTGGTCTTTATAAGTTGGAGCTGAGGACCAGGCTGAAAGGACAGTAGGAGCTTTGCAGGTGAACTTTGAGCGACAGAAGTGTCAGCCTCCGCTCTTCCCTACAACACACAGCCCTGTTAGCAGGAGCTTATTATCCACCTCATGCCGAAATGAAAAATATAGTTAACTGTAAATGTCAGCCTAAAAATCCTTCAATGTTGTACACACTGCACCGCGTTCAAATTAGAGGTAAAATATGACCCCACTTCCTGCTGCTTTTCCTTCAAGTTCTTTGGGAGTTTGTGCCTTTCCCGAGCGCTGGGTAAAATGCTAAGGTAACATGCTTTTTGCCATGTTTTAGTCTTGTGGGGATACAACGAGCATTAAATACAGTAAACTCCAACCCAACAGGAAGGAATTGAAATCTGGCTCTAGAAGACCTTTCCGTGAAAAAGGCACTTTGTCGTGGATGGCGTTTCTGTTCCTCAGCATATAAATCCCAAAGATACTAATATGTTCCGTGTCTGTAGTTTGACACATAAAACCTGGTTTTGCTTCAGTTATTCTCTGGTTCTTCATAAAAATTCGAGGCCCATGTAGTCCACTAATAGTGTATTGCTTTCCGAATGCCAGCAAAAAGCAACTGCTAAGGGTTTTACTTTATATGAATACACAATATACAAAATAGGTGTAGAGGCACAAAATTTAGAGACAAACCACAAAGAAATGCGAAAGAATTAAACATGTGTTGGAAATGCTATGAACATTCAAAAAGTCAATCAATTAGAAAAGTTAAATTAGCTATTTATGGTCTGACAGTTCTTACGAGGCTTTCTCATCTTTGCAAAAGTTAATGACATGTGTCACTTAAAAATGAAACCTATATTTTTTTACGTCAAATACATGAGATCCAGACACAAGAAAGCAGTGGCTTATATGGGCTTTATGGCTTTGCATATTGTAAAATGAGTACGCTTGACAACAAAATTAATGGCCAGAAGTATCAGAGTCTCCAATGATGTGATCTACGTATGGGACTCATTGCTTCTGCTCATTAAAATCTTGTCTCCAAGTTAAAGAGTATTTGAACTCGTGACTTGATATTAGGCTTTTTTTTTTTCCCCAGGCAAAGCAAGCAGAAAATGGGGTAATAGTCACTGAGATAAATCCTCCTTTGAAAAACAATTAGAGATTAACAGAATTTTTATCCTCTTCCTTCTAAGGAATAAATGTATTTAATTTAGTATTCAAATGGACATACAGGTGAATTATCGCTGGACTGACAATTTTCATTAACCATAAGTAAGGTGAATTCAAGAAGAAATAATCTAAATAGGGCAACCTGCCTTCTGTGTCTGATTTAATCTTCTTTTCTTACAAATTGTAACTTTTTATACTTCTCTAAAGCTGATAGGTATAGGTGGCCATTTCCTTAAAAGTGAAAGTGCTTTTATGACATTTCATGATGCCATTATTTAGATGAAACTCAACAGGATAGAACATTGGTATAACCCAAATATATAAAACTCTTTCTGTCTCTGCCTCTCTCGGCTTCTCTCTGTCTCTCTGTCTCTCACTTTCTCTCTCTGTCTCTGTCTCTGTCTCTCTCTGTCTCTCTCTCACACACACAGACAGACAGAGAGAGAGAGAGAGAGAGAGAGAGAGAGAGAGAGAGACATACACACAGACACAGACAGACACACATCTACTGAAAGAATACTATTTTAGACAAGCTCACATTTAAAAAAAAGCACATGAAGATGAAGATAAAAATGAAACCCTGACGTATTTATAAAAAGACATTTGAAGTAAAACATGCTGACATAAGGAGTAACTGTCATAATCTTTGTCACTTCACTTATGAGTGCTGCTCCTATGGGAAAAATCAAAATATACATATCTATGTTCATATATATTCTCCCATGAGGAAACAGAAATTCTTGTGACTTCTAGTATATGGTGGTGCACAAACCCCCAAAATGACTTAAAAGGATTAGGCATATGTTTATGATGAGGAAAATTAAATTATTTACACTCACTCTGCAAGTAAGATTCTAGAAATAAAACTAACACCATCTACTAAAGAACTAGGTTTAAGTTATAAATACTTGAGATTACTTATGTCCCATGGTTGGCATTTCTAGGAGAAAGCTATTATTTTTAGGGCATAAGATCTAGTTCAGAGCTTTTAGTGATTCATAGGTTTTCCTCTTTTTTAATTCTCAAAATAACAGTTTTATTGATGATTTGGAAATTTCATTGGGTGAATCTCATCATGTACCCCCTTGCATTAACTTCTCAGTCCTTCCAGGCCCACCATACCCCACTTCTGATCTATGCACACAGAAAGAGGAGAAAAGAAGGAAGAGGAGGAGAAGGAGGAGGAGGAGGGAGAAGAGGAAAAGGAGAAGAGGATGGGAGGAAGGAGAAGAAGGAAAAAGAAGAAGAGGAGGAAAGGGAGAGGAGTGAAGAAGGAGAGGAGATGGGGTAGGAGAGGAAAGAGGGGAGGAAAAGTGGAGGAAAAGATGGAGGAGGAGGAGGAGGAGGAGGATTAAAGAAGTACAGTTTGTGCTGCCTCTATTCTTACTGGAGCATGCTCAAACTCCCAGTGTTCAGCCTCTTTTAAAAAATTGGGTATTTCTCTATCTTCACTCCGTCATAATCTATCAGTTGTGGAGATCTACTCTTCAGCATCCTTACCACACTTTAAGTTCTCTTTAATGAACTTCTGTCTAGGCTGTGTTTTGAGGGCTTGGGGTAAATATTGTCACAGAAGCCTTTTATGCACCTCTTTTCTCAATTGTGAATCTACAGTCAATAATATCATTGCGAAAAATAGCTTCCTTGCCATTTAACATAAGCAGGAGCACAGATCATAAACTTCCACATGGTTTCTGGTAGCAGCTTGTGCTGCAGACCTGGAACTCAGTCTGCTTTCTATGGGCAGTAAATAAAATGGGCATCTAAATTGCCCTATGTCACAACACAGGCCATGAGTATCAACATAGCCTTCAAAACAGCACAGGCCAAGGATATCGGCATAGCCCCTGGGTGTTTGCAGACGCCAATATGGGACCACACAACAGTCTGGCCCGTGGACATCAGCATGGCTACAGGTGGCAGCACAGACCACAGACATCAGCATGGCTTTTGGTGGCTACACTGAACAAGGACATCAGCACTACACTCCTGATGCAGCAGGACCATGGACTCCAACATGGCCTTCTATGGAAGTGGGGACCCTGCACCACTACATGTCCTCGGGTAGCTGCAGTGATTTTCAAAGCACTGTTTATAACATAGTATGCTTCAGGCCAGTGAGTTGACTCAGAGAACAAAGGACTGTGCATGTCCCTAAGTCTAACTACCTTAGTTCAATATCCAGGAACAACACGCTAAAAGAAGAGAAGCAACTCCCTTAACTTGTCTTCTGATCCTCATATCCTCACCAAGACACACTGGCAAGATCATCACACACACACACAGACACAGACACACACACACACACACACACACACACACACACACACACACAAAACCTACTGTGTCTATAATGTTTTTATAATTCTAATACTTATTTATAAATATTATAGCATGGTAAACCTGCTGTTGGTAAACCCAGCTAGATGAATGATCTCTATGTTTCACATAAAAGAAAGAAAATAATATATTCAATTTAAAATGGAGTCTCAGTCATGTTTCTCCTTTAAATGTAAAGAAAATTTGATTTCTTTTAAAGGTAGAAAAAACATTTACATATAGTATAGAATGGCTATTTTGTCACCTGACCAGACAAAAATCATAACATTGTATCAAATTAAACATAAGGCACTGGAATGAGTCACACAAAAACATCCCAAATATGTGTGAACCTATATCGGATCTTTAAACTGCATGAGGGCTAAAATAGGCAGCATATGAATGAAAATAAGCTTGCGCATGAGAGAGCTATGAAAGTTAATAGCATCTCTTTAGCAACTCGCATTGTCGGTAAGAAAAGACACTGACAAGTGACAGTGGACTCGCTTGTAACAGCCAACCTCAGTGGTATTCATAGAACTTGGGACTGAAGACCAACAGAAGACCCATTCTTTTCCCACAAACAGGAAATTCACGGATTTTCATCATTTGTTGACCCATTAATTAGCCTTGGTAAATTTGAAAATAATGACATACTGTAAATATACTTCCTGTGAATAGGAACCTAAATTAAAATGAAATAAAAATAAGATTTTTCAAAACTTATCAAATGAATTATGAATTTTCCAAGTTGATTTTGACAATTTTCTCCCACTGGGATTCAATGGAGGAAGATGTATTTTGATTTCAGGATAATTATAAATCCATATATACCACATCAATTATAAATCTCTAACTTATATGCAGACAGTTTGAAGAAGTTATATATGTAATTATAAAGTCTAAAATTATATTTTTCCAGAACAAAAAAATAAGACAATGTATTCAAAACATTGTGCTTATTTGGTAAGAAAAGCACCCTGACTTAAAAAATGATTAATGAATTATTAAAATTATAACTTCTGCTTATCAAAAAATATCTTTAAGATTAAGAGAATATAATTTCAATGAGTAGGAGATGATATTTGTACTCTATGTATCTGGTAGTGACTTGTATATAAAGAAAAGAACTGTTGAAATGTAGCATAAACTAAGAATTCTACACATTTTTAAAAAACATGTACAAAAATAGATTAGGTGCTTTTCAGATATAATATATAAGCAGCTAATAAAAATGTTGAATTTTAGTTATATGGGAGAAGACTCCGTGGATATAGTACTTGTCAAACAAGCCTAATGATGTGGATTCAGACTCTCTTAAGAGACACAGAGGAAGACACGGTAGACATATGTCTTCATCCAAGTCGGGCCCTCTAGGAAGATATCATAAAACAGATATCCCTTTGCATCATCTGTGAACAGGGACTCTGCCACAGACAACAAGGAAAGTGCGACCAACAGCCAAAATTGTCCTCTGACCTCCATATACACACTGTGGCACAGGCAAGCAATAATAAATACAACAACCTGCAAGTATACCAGAATAAGACAGGAGAGAGAGAGAGAGAGAGAGAGAGAGAGAGAGAGAGAGAGAGAGAGAGAGAGAGAGAG
>NC_034608.1:66284408-66287067 GCF_900095145.1 Mus pahari
TTCTTAAAAAAAAAAAAAAAAAAAAAAAGACTTGGAGAGTGTCTGTAGAAAGAAACTCTCCTCTGTTTTCTACGTCCACGGACCTGCACATACATGCACATATATTCAACAACACAATGGAAGAGGAGAGGAGAGGGGAAGGGAGGAAAGAAGAGGAGTGGGGAGGGAGAAGAGGAGAGGTTAGATCCAGAAAAAGTGAATCAGAATAGGATAATTGTCTACATAAACACTGAGCCAGTTTACAGCTATGTACGTGAGAAATGGTAGTAAGATACACCAATAGCAGATGTTTGTTTATTCCTATGACATACAGTGGCATTCCCAAATTTATAGCAAAAGAAAGCAATCAAGAGAAAACTTTTCCAACAGTAGAATACAACAATATCAAAACATCAATACAATTTGTAACTAAATGTCTAAAAGAATATATCCTTTGTGCTTCTCACATGCAGACAATTTAACAATGGATGCAAATTATCTAATGTGTGTCTACTCTCTGTATATTTCACCTGATGTGCTGTCTTACTGTCCCCCAGTTTACTGCATGTGCTATCTTACAATGATATGTTTCCTTAATCTTTTTTTTTTCCCCTCATGAACTTTTCTATATGCATTGAAAAGAAAAATGCATCCAACATCTCAGATCCTGGTTCCAAATGCCAGGCAGAGTGTGCTCCAGGTAATGTAGTATCTAATTGAGAAAGCCTTAGAAGGGCTTAGCCAAATTCCACAGAAGTGACTCCTATTAGTGCTTCCACAAGCTGGTATAGTGGTTTCAAACATCCTTACATTTGCAAAACCTCCAGCAGCTGAACTAAACTGGGGACAAAGAACAGAAAGTGACAAAACTAATCTCCACAGTAATACAGAAAATAATTAAAGACCGAGCATGGAGTCACGGAATTATTTTTAATATCATAAATCATCAATGAAAGCTATGGGTCTGAAGGAATCATTGTATCAAATACAGAAGAACTGTACTTACAGGTGATGCTTGGTACACGCGATGCTGGGTCTTTGATCTGCATCCCTCTGCTCTTGATGTCATGAGCTGACATCTGAAATCATATACTTCTTTTCCCACCTCTTTGTGTAACTCACAGTAATTTAGAAATTACTGCCCATGCTGACATATGGCCTTAAAAACCTTAATTATTTGTGAAGAAGAAGCTCCACATGTGTTAAAGTATATAGGGTTTCACCCATTATGTTTAAAATAATAACAGATTTTTATTAGATTCCAGTTATTTTTAAAGTTCATTTCCTTATATATATTATGTGTGTATAGGTATGTATGTGTGTGTATGTGTATGTGTATGTGTATGTGTATGTGTATGTGTATGTGTATGTGTATGTGTATGTGTAAATATGTGTGCATGAGCCCAGAGGACAACTTACAAGAATCAATTCTTTCTTTCCATAGGGCCCTGGCATTACAAATCAGGTCTTCTGGCATGGAAAAAAGAACTTTTACCTGATAAGTTATCTTGCTGACATTTCCAACATTTTTACATATGTTTCACTAGTATATAGGTTGAGTGTTTGGCTTGGTAGTATTTTTTTTTCCTAAGTCCTGTGTTTGTGTATAGCAAGTTGATTTTTAGAAATGAATCAAGTATTATAGCAGAAATACATATAAACAAATATAACTCAGTTTGTCTCTCTGATTGCCTGTCTGTCTGCCTTTCTAATTCCATGTATTTCCATAAGCATTTTAAAATATTACTACCAAAAACTTGCATATGCTCAAATTAGAAAATTATCATAAATACACAGTTCCTTCTTAGCTTTATGTCTTTTATGATAAATATTTAAAAATTCATGATTCTCTTTTTATTATAGAAAACAAAGAAAAGAACAATTGTCAGGAGATCCTGGTTGTTTAAGCAGCCATTTTTCATCCCCTAGGAAATGAGGAAACATCATTATGAGGGCAGCCTAGCATAGCTTACAAACACAATTGGGTGATGTTTTATAGCAACAGGACCCACCTTGGGATGCCAGTGGACCATGGTAAAGTTACTAATGAACAAGTGTTATGACTACACTGAAGCATCTGCCACAGACTAGACATGTCAGAAAGAAGTTATAAGGGGCTGTGGAAGTTTTGTTGAGGACTGTCAGAGTAACTTACCAGTTTCATATGCTATTTTATCTCTCACAGACTGACTTCTCATGCCCACACTTGTCATGAGTTATCATGGCATGCCTCTCCTCAGAAGAGATGTCTCATTAGCCCCAAAGGTAGAAGTTGATGGAAAGAGTCCCCAAGCTTGTTTTTGTTTGCCTCAAGTCTGCTATTTAGAGACTTTTCGAAGTACTTTGAAAAGCCACAAGAAGAGGAAACTGAGTGAGAGCATGAAAGAGAACAAGTAGGTAAATTAGAGAGGGGGAGATGCTAGGCTGCTCAGTGGTTCAGGTCTGTCTCTGTGGGAGGATGAGGATACCCTGAAACATTTCTGGAGTCTGGAGAGAACAGTGAATCAAAGGACTAGGTTGTATAAACACTCAGATTCTGCACATTCAGACACCTGTATCTCAAAACCTCCATTTAGAAATATAGGAGGGGGAGAAAGAAAGAAAGAAAGAAAGAAAGAAAGAAAGAAAGAAAGAAAGAAAGAAAGAAAGAAAGAAAGAAAGAAAGAAAGAAAGAGAGAGA
>NC_034608.1:66287169-66296189 GCF_900095145.1 Mus pahari
GAAGGAAGGAAGGAAGGAAGGAAGGAAGGAAGGAAGGAAGGAAGGAAGGAAGGAAGGATAAAGAAAGAAGGTAAGAAAGAAGGAAGCCTGTTTTGACCAGTGAAAGTTTTCAGATATCATTTCAACAAGGAAATCAGATGCTCTAACAAAAGACATCCGAGGTTTTTGAAGTGAAGCCAAGCAGCTTTACAAAACCAAAACTCAAAACAATCATCCCCCAAACAACGACATTTATGGCTCCCTTCTTTACCCAAAGACCCGTCTACTGTGGCCTGCTCCATACCCTGTTCTGCGGGAATGCCACTCATCCTTTGACCACCACTCTGTAGTTTTCTTGGCTGCTCTATCGTTTGCTTTAGTTCAACAGGAATATAATGCTTGCTTACTCCTTTTCATTGCTATTGAGGGGGGGAAAGTAACTGTGTTGTGTTCTTTTGTATTCCTGATTGGTGTGAAGAGCAGCAGATAATAGACAGTTAGGATTTGAGAATACAATAAAGTTTTGGGTTCACCCAAGACCACACATACAAAAAAGAAAAACAAAAATTTTAAAAAGAAAAAAAAAAAACAACTTACGTTTGGCCAATTAGATCTTTCAGATCATTCTCTGTAATAAAGAATAGATCTGCAAATTATATGGAAATAATCCTAGTCTCTAGTGTAAAGATAATAATGATAACAACAGATGTCTTTTATTATGAAAATTATATCTATAGATTTGTCGGCTTTCTGAAAGTCTCAAGCAGGAGGAGGTGTTATGTATGGCCATACAAAGAGAACAAATGCACACTACAAATGGCTTTAGAAAATTCAAGACACCAAATGGCCTAGCTCACATGAAAGGTAAATGAACTAAAGTGGTATTTTCTGTAGCTGCAATTTTATTTGCTGGTCTAAGGGAAAGTGAAGCATCATAAATATGGTATCCAATACATTACTCTGTGTTCCTAAGCTAAAATATGCCCTTCTGCCAGAGAGGTGCACTCGTTGAATTTTTCAAATCCTGTGTGACATATTCTACTCTAGAGTTTGTTAAGAACCCATGTACAGAATAAGTTGTATATTTTCAAGTTGTAAATCCCTCCTCCTGTCTCAGAAATAAAAGGAAAAAAGATAGATCGGTAAATAGCTTATAAAATTTCTAAGTAATACTTACAAGCATATAGGTTCTACTGATACCCACATCACTGAAGAGTAATTTTACTGGATGTAGACCTGGAGCTTACTAGAATATATTATACTATGTGTTTTAAAACATATGTCGTTGTACAGAGTAATTGTCATTGAAATGAATATAAATCTTCAGGGTTTTAGTAAGCTCTAAAGAAGAAAATAAATGAACTTTTATTACTGAGAAAATATTCAAAGCAAAGGTAAATGTGTGCTACTTGGGAGAGAGATATGACTGCAAATTTTCCAAAACATTATTCGCTAAAAATAATATTGGCTGTATCTTATTTTTAACATGAAGTCCTTGGGTTAACTCTTCTTTTTATGTAACTTATTGATGCAATAACTCTAAAATTTAAAGTTACTCATGGTCTTAATCCATTTTTCTATGCCTCATTTTTTAATGTTTTTGAATAAAATCTCACTGTGAGTTTTAGATTTAATGGTAAATTGTTTTTGACTGCCTTCCTGGCTCCTGTGTATAGAAATGTGTCCCTCTGTACATGTAAATGTGTTTGCAGGATACTTGGGTATATATGAGTGTATCTCTACTTCCTCTGTGGTTGCATTATAAACACACATTACCAAGCATAGCTTTTTATTATGTGGATTCTGAGAAATACAAAATTCAGGAATTTAAGAGCCTCCTATTTACAAGAGAAGTGTGTTCCTGGCTAGGTCATCTCTATCCTTTCTTTCTTTCTTCTTCCATGTGTCTTCTTCCCTATAGAATTTCTGTGAATTGACTACCATCATACCCTTAAAAGTATACAGGTTTGTGTGTTCCACTTAATGTTTTCAGAGAGGAGATCTTTGTTTCTATGTTTCAGGGTTCAATATTAATATATTCATACTTGACTTGATATCAGCTAAGGATGGTGTGGTATCATCTTGAATTGTTTACTGTGGGATATGGACCTATACTAACAGAAAATGCTGCAAGACACAAAGAAAAGCTCACAGTCTAGGAGACCAAGGTTGGGGATCATATTGTTGGATTTGTGGAACTGTGTGGCAGAAAGATGGCAATGAATCAGTGTCCTCATGCTCATTCTAACAACAATGCTGTAACACCACTAAAGTCCAAATCAAATCTACAAATGAACACAGGGAACTATCAAATGTAAAAGAACTTGTGAAATTAGGAAAGATGTCAAGGAACAAGCTTGTCATACCAAGTCTGCTGTGGTGATATATGAATGGATTCAATATGATGGAAGATTCCAAATCCCACAAAAAAACAAAACAAACAAACAACAAATAAACAACAATTGTTCCTCCAAACCTGAGAAGCAGGAATGTGCTTGTACTTGAACATTCATCATTGCTGTTTTATTTTTTTTCCTTCTAGTGTGGTTTCCTTTATCTCTCTGTTACTTTATAGACCTGATGGCACAATGCTGCATACATATATGTGAAGCAATAAAATGCAAAGAGATTGAATATCACATCCTTGACCTCAACATCACAGCACAGAGAAGCTAAATTCAAAATGTCTTAAGTGTACACTGGATTTAATGGATGACCATATAAAAATTTAAAAGGTACTTAAAGCATGCAGGTTTATCTATATTAGAATCTGGAACAAAGAACAGATTCTGCTGTTCACCAAATGTTTTTAAATTAATTTCTCTGTGTTGTGTCATGGGATCATAACAGATCATCAAACTGATCTTATTTTTAGAGAATTTACTCACTTGGGTCTCATTTTTAAATAAACTCAGTCAACTTCCTAAATATTTCTCAACTTTAACTAGCAAATGGTAATCACATAGAATCCTAAACGTTCCTAAATCAGCTTGCATTTATTCATTTATTGTATTTGTTTTCTCTACCCGAATATTCCATTCTTATCTGTTGTGGACCCCAAAACTCTCTTTTTTTTATTTTGTCTACTAAAAATGAAATATTTTCCAGTTGTGTCTCCATAAGAGTTGGCATATTCTATCTTCAGCTAGTGACTGAGGTTCTGAGGCTGCCTGAACATCCTGTGTTACATCATCATCTACAAAGGTAAAAGGATTAAGATAAGAAAGACAGCGAGGGATGATTATTTTGATGACTACATGAAAGGATGCTAACCTTCTAAGTTCCTAATGAGTAGTTCATCAACTATTTAACCTTGAGCCTACACACTTAGATGTCCCCCACAAATACTGTATAAGCATTTTAATCCAGTAAACTTCAAATTTTCATGAGCAATCTATAAGTTTGTATTTTCTTTCCAAAACCTAAAGACAGTCCCGTCTAGAGAATCTGGAGCTGAAGGTTCAGGTTTGATTGGCTCACCCACTTCAGCTGTGACAACACTGAGTCCTTCAATTTGAATTGTAAAAAGGAACTTGAAAATAGGAGCACTCTCCTGGGAAGTCACTAGAGTTTAAGTGTGCAAGATTCCGAGGAAAGCCCAGGTACACAATGTTCACTGTACACAAGCACTTCTGCCAAAGTCAAGTGTCTGATTGGAAACAAAAATGAGATGTGTGGAGAAGACAGTGGCTGACAATGGTATTGTATCTTCAGTGGGCATGTGAATGTGCCACCACTGCTCCCACCCCCCACCCCTCCCCCGCAACTGCATGCTTGAAAAGTAATTTTCATAGCTGAAACTCAGAGGTTTCTCTTTATTATACTGCTTAACAGACTAAATTTGGTTGAAGAAGATTTAGAATATGAAGACTATCAACAGATTTCAGGCCTAGGCCATGTCCAAAATGGTGATGAACTTATTTGGAGTAGCTTAGAGGGAGTTTTGTAAATATTTTACTCAGTATCGTCTCATTTAATCTCTTTATTTACCAGTCTTGGGCAGAAAAATAATCTCCACTGATATTTGTAAAATCAACTGAATCATTCATTGAAACCATTTGGTCTTTTTAATTGTATTTAAAGTTCCCAGTACTAGTATCCAGCCAGATACTCAATAACGACAGATCTATAGAACTATAGTGTAATTGAGCAGTTCCATGTGCTATTACTCTTGTGCTACATTAAAAACTGTAATCTTCATGGATGATGAAAGAATCATTTGATCAAATTCAACATCCATTATTAATTTTTAGATGCTTATCAAGCAAGAAGTTTAATGATGTATTACAAATGTAGCTGAAATGTAATCTCAGTGTAGATCAAAAAATTGAAATGATATCCTATTCAGAATCACTTGTATTGTAAACAAAATTCTGCTTAATTCAACAATATAAGACATACCCAAAAGGTAAGAGCACAAGATGACTGCAGGTAAGAGCACTTGGTTCTGCAAGGTTCCCAGACTGGGCTCTAAGCACCCACAAGGCAGCTCACACCCATCCATAATTGCAACTCCGCGAAATCAAGGCTCTCTTCTGATCTTTGTCAGGCAACCACATGGTACAGAGACACATATAAGACTAAAATACCCCACATACATAAAATAAAATAAATAAGTGTGTGAAAATTTTAAAAAGAAAAACATATCTAAATCTTAGAATCTTAAATGATACCACTACCTTTTTATAATTTCTAGACAATTTAATAAAAATGTCCCGAGAACAAAGTTTGTGGGTGTTTTGTTTGTTTCTGTTTGTTTTGTTTTGAATTTCATAATGTGATAGATATAAGCCAAAAGAACTCAAATCCACACTCTCCTTCTATGCAAATGATAACTAACTTAGAAAAGTGTTATAATAGATCTACTGGGCACACTAGACAAAACTAAAAACAAAGAAAGTAAAAGAATGAACAACTATAAAACTTTATGTAAGGACATATACATCAGACAAAGAGAATGATGGAACTGGAGAAATGGCTTAGTTTCTTCCACTTGTTGTGGAAAAAGGAGGCATAATGACTGTTACATGGATTACAAAAATACACACACACATACACAGAGGGATGGGGGAAGTGAGAGAAAGTCAGAGAGATGGGGAGAGAGAGACAGACAGACAGAAACAGAGAGACTGATGGAGAGAGACAGAGAGAGACAGAGAGTCTCTAAATCAACATGCTCAAAGCTCATACAAACTCAAAGATCCTGAGGCTACAAGTGTGTCAGCAAGTGGGTCTCAGATTTCTGTGCTTTCTCTTTGGCTCTTTCCCATTTGTTTGTTTTATCCAATTCCCAATTGTTAATTTTGACTTTTTTTTCAGATTATATTTTGTTTTACTTATGATCCCTTAAAAGCCTCTTGGTTTTCTAATGAGAGACAGAAAGAAAGTGAATCTGAATGGGAAGTAGGTAGGGAGGAACTAGGAAGTTGGAGAGAGAAGGGAAACCGTAATCAAAATATATCATGTGCGGGAAAATATCTATTCTCAAAGAACAATTAAAAAGGAGCACATGTTGCTCTTGCAGAATACCACAGTTTGTTTTTCAGATCCCACAGGGTGACTTACAGCCATCTGTATCTATTTTGACTTCTGCAGGTATACACATTATACACAACATACATTTAAGCATAACATCCATAGCAGCAGAAAAGTTAATAACAATAATAATCAGAGAGAGAATAATGGGTCATAAAGTTATGGCACAAAACCTGTAACCATGGGGTGAGGCAAAACAATTGGAAGTTCAAGATCAACCTGTGCTGAGTCTGTAAAACTAAAGCCAAGAACAAAGAAAACCAGAAAGTGAAGAAAACCTATTAAGTTCTTGAAAGATAACATTTTTTTAAATCATTTTTGTTTCCAATTTAGCAACATTTTCAACACTAGTCCAATCAAAGTTATAATTTCTATTTTTATGGTGAGACTAATTAAATTTGAGATTCATATACTAGAATCAATAAGTAATATTTGTAGAAAATGTTAGAATGAAAAAATATATTTCATAAACATTTTTTAAAAATCTAACTATTAAGTCTTTTTTAAAAAGGCAAAAGCCTACATGACAGGGAGCTAACAGAAACAGAAACTGTATCTGAAGTGACATTCTACAGTTTGAACATTTTGATGCAATGATGATTTACTAATAAATGGCAGCTTTATAAGTACTGCTGCAATGAATACGAACTCTCTTGTTATTATATATTCAAATTCAGCTTAAGAATTTATAATACATATTCATAAGCTAATGTTAAATTAAAGACTTATGAAAGATGGGTCAGAAGATTAATGAAGAAAGACTAGGAATCTATTCTTCAGATTTCGATAAATTAAGGTTAGCTGACGTCTTTAGAACGTAAGGCTGAGCTGATCAATAGCGGTTGCCATTAGGGAGCTGTGTAGGAATTTGTTCTTCTCTTAGAGTAATTAAAACTTCTGAATTAGTTTGAAGGGACAATGTGCTTAAATAAAAACAAAAGTTTCCCAGGTGCCACATGGAGAGATTTGGCTAGTTCCTCACCGATTGTTTTGGTTACTATGGCTGTGGTGAAAGACATTGAACAAAAACAAATTGGGGAAGATAGGGTGTATTGAGTTAACAGACCCTAAATCACAGTTCATTGAGCAAAGCTGAGGCTTGAAGTCAAACCAAGTAGGAACCCGGAGGCAAAAACTGATGCCAAGGCTATGGCGGAATGATGCTTACTGGCTTGCCTTTCATGGCTTGCTCAGTGTGCTTTCTTTAAGAACCCAGAACAAACATCCCAGGGATGGCACCATCCACACTGGCTGGGCCCTTCCCTATCAATCATTAAGAGAACCCCCTATCGTCTTGTTTGCCACAGACCATAGTTATGGAGACATTTCCTCAGTTTTCTCCTTGCAGACGTGAGGAATGAATTCATGGGAAGATTCTATCAAATCTGTCCACCAGTGGACACTGCAACACAACATTGTGCTTTACTAAGTTCAGACTTCAGACCCACACAATTAAGATATTTTAAAGCAAAAATTAATCTCACCATGTTTTAGTTACTTTATGTCTTTTGCCATATTCAGAGTTATCCTGAGCTATAAGTGATACATCAATACTCCGAGAAGAGATGGATAAGGAGCGGATTCTTTCCATGCTGTGTGAAGTTGAGGTTGCATTGCTTGAAGCCCAGGCATGTAACTGCAAAAGGAACAAGTTTCTGAATATACCTGAGACCCTATTCTAGTAGGACTGTCCAGTCAGTTTCTAGACTTAGTTTGCTTGGAAAATGAAAACTGCCCTCCTGTTTTTGATTCTCTGTAATGTGCTACAACTGCAGATGAAATTTATTTGAACAGGGTTTGAAAAGATGTGAGAAAACTGTGAGAAATGGTTCAAGATCCAGCAGTGCTCAGGGCTGTTAAGTGTTAGAAACAGAATGCATCTTTTAAAACTCCCTCAACAGAAGTGTGCTCTGCCATCTCTCACTGTACAGTGAAGACAAGAATCATATTAGGAAGACACTGGGAAGGACTGGGAGATTTTGCCTTTATTCCCAGCACAGGGGAGGCAGAGGGAGATGGATCTCGGTGAATTTGAGGCTGTCCTAATCTGCATAACAATTCCAGGCCAGCTATGCAATATTTCACTATAACATAGTGAGACTGCTGAAAACAACACAAGCAAGCAAACAAATCCTATAAATCCACAGAATTAGCCAGTAAAGCCTGACTCCAGGAGTCACAGAATAGGCACAAGGCAGTCCTATGGTGAGAGGGTGTTGGGGATTAACCTTTCCGGAGTCATCCCTGGGATTTCAAGAGAAAGAGAGTAGACAGAAATCCTGAGTTATTCAATAAAAGAATGGCACACAATGTTCCCCCATCTGATTTTTAAATAATTGTGAAAGATTTATAAGTTTATATAGATCAGTTTACTAAACAATTTTATTCAACACCATCAGGTGACTGCTATGAATAAAACACACCAGATATGCTCCAAGATATTATTTTTATTATTGCACTCATAGCAATCTTCTCTTTGATATAGAAAATATAGCTTAAAAGGCAACTCCACAATCAAGATGGGAAACCTATGCCAAGAAAAAGGACTTACATTTTTTTCCTACATCGTGGTTTACAAGTGAACTAGTAAACTTGTACAGAGTTTAAATTTAAAAAGAAAGCTAATTAGAATATTAGCCTCAAAGATAATGAACCATGGAAAACGTTCTTCAAGTAGGAGGTGTTGCTTGTGTTCAGCTCATTGAGGGGATGTTTTCTAATGTGTGAAAACAAAAACTGAAGCAGGTTGGTTCTAAGATTGTCAGGAGAAATAACAAAAGTGCTGTACTGAAGTGTCTCATAGACTCACTCTTCCACAGGCTTTTGTCAAATATCCATCTCTCTCCTCTGGTGGGGAGGGTGTCTTACTAGCTACTGAACATAGAACTTGATAAGAGATGATCTATTCCCCACCTGCTGAACTGATACGTTTGCTCTCTCAGGACCAAGTCCAAGGAGCACTACCGAATGCTAAGAATGCAGTAACTTACAGGCAATGACCATAACTGATTTGATAATTAGGATTCTCTTTCAACTCCTGAAAGATAAGGAAGTATTCTTTTGGATTTACACAGTACTCAGTCTGCCCTTTCTCTGCTTTAGAGGTACAGGAATTGTGGAGAGACCTTGGTTATAATTTAGATGCCTTATGTCCTCTATATACCAGTACTCCATGAGTAAGTTAAATAATAAAAACAAAACCTAACTGCAACAATTCTTTATTCATTCAATTTTCTATTAGCTGGGTCAAATTCACGTTATGATCAAGCAGAAAAAAAAAAAGACAAATAGAAGACATGATTTCTGATGTTTATGATACTTTCTATTTAGTTGTTTGGGAGAATAAAACAAGTCTAGAACATCATGTTAATATAAATACACACACACATACACACACACACATACACACACACACACATACACACACACACATACACACACACATACACATACACACACACATACACACACATACACACACACACATACACACACATACACACACA
>NC_034608.1:66296214-66302105 GCF_900095145.1 Mus pahari
CACACACATACACACACATACACACACACATACACACACATACACACACACATACACACACATACACACACACATACACACATACATGCACACACACACATACACACACATACACACACACATACACACACACACACACACACGCACACTAACAGTTTCAAGAAACTACAGTTTAAAGAAAGTGATCAAGCTATGAATTCAACACAAGCTGGTTTTCTGCAAAGAAATTGTGGGTGGATAATTCAGAGAAGGAGAGCAAAACCCTCCAAGTGATCAACCACAATGTAGTGAACATATAAGATGTTTGAAAAGTCCTGGAAGTAGAGTGGGCACATTGCTATCCTCCTGCCTCCCCGACACTCATTCTCTATAGGGAGGGAGGATGGTTTGTAGTAGAGGACTAGAAACCCTTGAGGTTGTTAGTTTTTCCCCATGCTGGAACACTTCTTCTTTTCCCGGGTGACAGTCATGGGACACAAAGTAATTGAGCAGGCTGGCTCTGGACAGGTGAGGTGGGACAGAAGATCAACTGTAGAAACTCCCTAGCAACAACCTGAAGATTGGCTCTTACAGAATTCTGATCACAGGTGGGAAAAGGGCGCTAGTAAAAGACAATGGGAAGTACTGGGCGTCTGATCAAACAGCCCTTGGCTTCAGTCGCCAAACCAGTAGAGGCAGGCTTCACTCAGGTGACAAGAGAGGAAGGAGGATTGCTGCTTGCTCTTTGCCTGGGAAGACATGAAGAGATGTCTGTTCAACTCAGATAGTACCAATGACAGACCAAAGAAACTGTTCCATCCACAGGAAGCTTGGTGAGCTAGTAAGATTAAAGGCATTACTTACACGATCTTGAGCAAGGACTTACCTAAAAGAGAGTGTACATCACTGAAGTAGCTCTGTCCCCAAGCCCTTTCCACATTTGCGAGCAGACATAATGTATTTATTCTTGAATTATCACAAAACCTAATGTTTAGAATATTTATTATAATCCTGCTTTGTAGCATTTATAAATGACATGTTATGTATGCCTGTCTCTTTATCAGATAGGAGGCAAATCAAACAGAAGTCCTGTCTCCCATAAGCATTTTTCTGTGAATTCATAGCACACAGAGTCAGTATGTAACACATGGACATATTTCTTATTGACTCAGGGCCAGCACTGTCATCAAATCATGTCTTCATATAACTTTCAAATAGATACCAATTTATGTATTTTTAATGTTCATTTCATATGAAAGTACATCGGCATGACTGTAATAACTCAGAGTGAAGAACTACTCCTAAGTCTATTTGTGATGATCAATCGGACATCAGCTTCGGTTTTGTTTGGTGACAAGACTCTTGGACTCTGCCCCTTTGAACACATATTCTGGCTGTAACATTTTCAGGTGTGGATACTTTATACCCTTTAAATGTATACCCAGTGGCAATGCATCTGTGCTTCAGACAGTCTTAGTAGAAAGTGCTTTCATTTGTTCATGTTGCTATTGGCATGACCTTTAAGGGGTAGTGCCCCCTGCAACACATGGCAGAATACACAGAGTCACAGTCCACAGCCCAGACTAATGAAAATAAAGTTTTAATTGTGAGCTGGCCACTTTAATGATATGCCTTTAATAAGATAGCAAAGTGCAAGAATGGCATCTCCCTTGCAAATGCACACCCTAGTTTGCACTCCTCCTAATGCACAGTGACAGTATTAAACCTCACTTTAAATGCACTGTGAACTTTGCAGTCCTGGGGCAACAGGAAACAACTTAATAAGACTATCTTGTAAGTTCCCAGTCAGCCACTCTGAAATTGTCTTTGCCTAGTTGCAATATTTGTTTCCGGTAAATACAACCCTGCCACTGATAAGAATGTCTCATTTTCATCTTACATAATGCCAACTTTGTCTCCAATGTCTCTACTAGCATAAATGTTAATATTTCTGAAAAGCTCTAAGTTTGTATACTATGTTTGTGTGAAAAACCTGAATCTCTCAAGCTTAATGCAGTTTTGCTTTGGTGAGGATTAACCTTACTCATCCTAACCAGCATAGGTTAAACACTAAAATTTCTTTAGTACTCTGAATACATGAGTCTTTTCCTATATACTCCATGACTTTATGAAAGCCATATTTGTGAGTATATATATATATATATATATATATATATATATATATATATTCTAAGCTTCAAAGCTTTTATATATACAAACTGTGATAGTTTGAATGACAATGGCTACCATAATCTCTTATGTTTGAATTTTGATTGCCAGTTGGTAGAACTGTCTGGAAAGAATTGGGACATATGGCTTTATTAAGGACGTGTGTCACTGGGAGCAGGCTTTGAGATTTCAAAAGTCGTTGCCAGTTTTTTCTGTCTGACTAATGTTTATGCATCAAGGTGTAAGCTCTCAGCTAGTACTTCAGCACCATGCCTGTCTGTTTACTGCCATGTTCTGTGTCATGGCAAACATGAACTCTAAACTAGAAGCCCCTAATAAACTCCTTCTTCTATAAATTGCTTTGGTCATGGTGTCTTCCACAGCTGTAAAAAATTAAAACACGTAACTGCGTAATTCTATAGGATTATCCTTGTTCATTTTATTTGATCATTTTATTGATAATAAAATTCTCCAACAACTTTTGCTTTGCTTCCACCAAGCTTTTCTTGCTATGACAAATCGTCTAAACATACAAGGCAGAAACATGTGATAATCTCGTGAATAATAAAAAATGACCTAAGTATCCCTGATTTCAAGCTGTATTACAGAGATATTTGTAACCAAACAAGAATGGTATTGATAATATAATCAAATTGAAGATGCAGACATAAATCTACACATTTAAGGATACCCGATTTTCTGTTTTTAGTAAAGAAGCCAGAAATACACACTGAAAAAGACATCATCTTTACTATGCTGCTGATTAAATTCAATGATTTCATGTAGAAGATTCCAAATAGATCTGAACTCATCACCCACAAAACTCAACTTTGAGTGAATTAAAGACCCCAATATAAAGCCAGACACATTGAAGCTGATAGATGAGAAAGTCAAGAGTAACCTTGAACTCATTGGCACCAAACAAGACTTTCTGAACAAAACACTATTAGCACAGGCACTAAAATCAGCAATTAATAAATTGCACCTCATGAAACTGGAAAGGTTTTATATGGTAAAGGCCACTGTCATATGGACAACATGGCAGAACAAAGAATAAAAGACTTTTACTGCTTACACATAGAGAGCTAATATTCAAAATATATAAAGAATGAATAAAACTAGATATCAAAAAAAAATAACTGAATTTTTATCATGGGGTACAGTTCAGAACAGAGAATTCTCTAAAAGAAGAAAATCAAATGTCTGGGAAACATTTAAACTCAGTATTTTATGTTTATGTATTATGCAGTTGAAATACTAAACCATCTCTCAAGGACTCATTTATTTTCCTAAAATTACTTTTTATGTAATAAAATCATTTTAAATGGTTATAAATTATAAAAAATAGTTTGAATTCCCTTTCTCTTTGGGGAACCACCACCACATCTAATCACAAATCCATTTCTTCTTAAACTATAGATATTACCTACAGAGTCAAGACATTTCAAAAATGTGTATGATTTTGTATAAAAATCTACCTGAATACATGTCAATGTGTATATGATGATTGAACAAAGGGCACCTTGATTACCTTCTTATGTTCATTGTATAAACAATGCCTTTCTCAAATTAGTTTTAAAAAGAAAAAGAATAGTCATCAGTCTTGTTTTCTATTACTATATTAATAATGCACGATGAGGCTTTATATGATTTATTTTTGCAGAGAATTTACTGGTTTCGGGGTAGAATTCATTAAAAAGATAAGTGCATGAGATGTATTTTAAAATTTACATTATATACTCTGCGTTAAATTTATAATCAAAGAGCTTTATTATATGGGAATTTAAAAAGAAAATATAACTAATGTGATAGAAATATTTTAATTTTTAAAACCTGGAATTATAACTAGCTTATAATTTTAATGTTTTTGTTATTTAAAATGTCAAAAATTATAGAAGGGTGGATTCTAATGTTACTGCATGCTTCAGTTTTTATTAAGTAGAAGATATCAAGATATGTAATCTGTCCAGTCTGGCGGTTCCTCAGAAAATTGGATATGGTACTTCTGGAAGACCCAGCAATATCTCTCCTGGGCATAGACCCAGAAGATATACCAACTGGTAATAAGGACACATGCTCCACTATGTTCATAGCAGTCATATTTATAATAGCCAGAAGCTGGAAAGAACCCTAATGTCCCTAAACAGAGGACTGGATACAGAAAATGTGGTACATTTACACAATGGAATGCTTACCAGCAATTAAACACAATGAATTTATGAAATCCTTAGGCAAATGGATGGATAAGGAGGATATCATCCTGAGTGAGGTAACCCAATCACAAAAGAACACACATGATATTCACTCACTGATAAGTGGATATTAAATCAGAAACTTAGAATACCCAAGATACAATTTGCAAAACACATGAAACTCAAGTAGAAGGAAGACCAAAGGGTAGATTCTTTGTTCCTTCCTAGAATGGGGAATAAAATACCCATGGAAGGAGTTACAGAGACAAAGTTCTGCGCTGAGATGGAAGAAAGGACCATCCAGAGACTGACCCACCCGGGGATTCATCCCATATAAAACCACCAAACCCAGACACTATTGAATATGCCAGCAACATTTTGCTGACAGGACCCTGATATAGCGGTCTCTTGTGAGGCTATGCCAGTGCCTGGCAAATACAGAAGTGGATGCTCACAGGCATCTATTTGATGGAACACAGGGCCCCTAAAGAAGGAGCAAGAGAAAATACCTAAGGAGATAAAGGGCTCGGCAACCCTATAGGGGGATCAACAATAATAACTAACTAGTACCCCCAGAACTGTGTCTCTAGTTGCATATGCAGCAAAGGATGGCCTAGTCACCCAATGGGAGGAGAGTCCCTTGGTCTTGCAAAGATCATATGCCCCAGTAGAGGGGAATGCCAGGTCCAGGAAGTGGGAGTGGGTGGGTTGGAGAGCAGGGCAGGNGGAGGGTATAGGGGACTTTCCGGATAGCATTTGAAATGTAAATGAGGAAAATATCTAATAAAAAAATATGTTATCTGTCATGTTGTGTTATGATTCTATTCTGATGTCTATATATTTAGTTCACTCCTATATGGTTAACATATAGAAACTAGTGACAAACAGAACAAATGTGTTATATATAGCCTCCAGTGACCTAGAAATCATTATGTTCTAACATAAAAACTAATCTGAAATAACAGTTGCAAAACTCAGTACCATTCAAAAAAGATACAGTGTGGCTATAGCCTTGTTAGGTATTTAGTACAACAAATACTGTAACCTTTTAGTCTAGGGCCAATCTTTGATCTCTTTTTCTCTAATAAATGCTGCCCCTTGTCCTGGGTATTGTTCTTTATTGTCCTCTAAATCTGGTAGAATAGTTGACCTCTCAAAGGAGTATGCAATTTAAGCTCTTTCTACGGCTGTGGGGAGCCGCCCTCACATTCGCCATTACAAGATAGCGCTGATGTCCTGCGCTCTAACATACAAACAAGGCAGCTGCGCATGTGCTGGGTAGATTTCCATTCCCTTGCGCCCTGCCTTTCCCGTGGCGTCATCTGGGGTAACAGCAGGCCGCCAACCAGANGGTTACACGTCCTAGGCGGCGACCTTGCTCTATTTAAGCCGGGGGATTCGGCTCTTCGCTCTCTTTTTTTTTCTTTTTTCCCCTTTTCTCTTCTCTCTCTTCTCTTCTCTTCTCTTCGCCCTTTGCCTGTTGGAAGCTTATGCTCTCCCTCTCAAGAGCATTAAAGCGTTGCTGTAGAAGGATCCTGTTTGTGTGCCGCG
>NC_034608.1:66304980-66312304 GCF_900095145.1 Mus pahari
AAGGATCCTGTTTGTGTGCCGCGTCATTTCTTGCTGGCGAGAAGGTAGCGCGGGACATACGGCGAAATCACCTGGTGTCTTCATTCATCACTAATACTCCTTTATGAAACTCAGTGATTCATTGAGTCATTCATATTCATTTATTAGGTACTGCTTCAGTGACCACAGTGCTCTTTGCTAATTCCTTCCTTTACTCCATGAATGTGTCTTAACAATGCATGAGGTTAGCTCCTCATTCATTATTTTCCTACTCACGGGTTCTCTTCTAACTCAGCTACACACTTAGTCTGCATTAGAATTGAAAAGAAATACTAAACTACTTTTTTTCCACTCCCCACTTTGAATATTGGATTAAGTGTGAATATTGGATTAAGCATATTCACTAAGCGTTATTTTGTTGACAAAAATTATTTCCCATCAAAGAGTATGTGTGCATCACAGAGTCAGTAACCTAGGAATGAAGCCAGAGTTTGTGCTTTGCTCAAATGGGGCTATTTCTCCTTACAGTTTTCAGGGAATGAACAAATGACAGTAGGAAGCCTTTGGAGTTGTACTAAAACCTGATCGTGCTCATTTTTAATTGTGAGAAATACACTTACAAGAGGTAAGTAGCTTCAATTTCAATATATGTTTAGAATTAATTATAAGGAATAAAGGTTAAAATATGTGAGAACACACGCTGGGCTCCTGCTTGAAGAATTGTGTGAAGAAATCAACACATTAAAGAACAGGAGAAGTAAGTGGCCCTTCTGCCATTTCCATTTGATTCTACTACTTTCCTAATGAAAATTCACCTAAATACCAAGTGCCTTGCTAATTATCTCATCACAGCAGGAAAATAATAAACAGAAGCTGTACAATTCCATTTAGAGTTGTGCTCAGAACTGCATTACACTCTCCTCTTCCCTGAGGTGAGTTAACCAATAGAGAGGTGCTTGTACATTGTCTTAAAAACAAGATCCTAAAACAAATTGACGTTCCTCTTCTCCTAAGATCTCAGACATGTGCTTGCCGTGGGGATGTGTGTGCATGTATCATATCTGTACTTTAGGTGTAGAGGTGGGAGGGTTCTGAGTTTCAGGACAGCCTGGAGTCCATATATGTGTAGGTGACATAAAAATGAATGAAAAATATCTATGGCAACAGAAGGGACTAAAAGGACCAGACATAAACAGAGAAGGTTCAGAGAGTGGGAAAGGATTCAGAGTACATCGCATACTCTCTGGAAATGTCTTTAAGAAACCCAATATGATAAAGTAAGTAAAACACCAATAAAGTGTCACAAGCATATTCCAAAAATGTAGTAAACTATCAAAATTCTTTATTCTTTTTGATTTATGTTGTTTTGTTAAAATCTAACGAAAAGTCAGGGTACACATAATCTTCACATAAGACTGAGATTTTTAAAGTTAGTTCACAGATACATATACATTTTTTTTGGAAAGCCACTGAAATATGATCCATTAAGAAGAAGGTTTTAGAACAATTGCATTTGTTGTTAATACCTAAACTCCTTCTTAAATTGAAATGGAGATATTCTGATTACAGTTTTCCCTCCCCAACTGCTTCCAGATCCTCCCCACTTCCCCACCTACCCAATTCTACACCCTTTTCTCCTGTCTCTCATTAGAGAGCAAATTGGAATCCAAAAAGTTTAAAACAGAAGAATAATATTAATAAGAAAATAGAATGAGATAAAATAGAAAGGAATAGGTCAACACAAACAGAAATAATCTTTCAATATACAGAAGTCACATGGCTAGGAGCAATAGAGGAAGCCTGTCTGATTCTCAAACCATGAACTCCTGAGTGTTCCCAAATCTCATTTATTCAGCCATTCCTTCTCTGAATAACTAGAAAATTCTACATTAGCTTTCTTTCTTTTCCCTTGATGTGGTTTTTGAGAACTAGAGTCAGAAATCAATCTAACAAAACCAAGTGGAAAACAAAAACACAGGTGATTTTTGAAAAATATTTTCTCAATATTATATTCTTTTTTTAATTAGTTGAGTGATTTATCATATAAATGCCAAAGATAATGTAGATTTCATCTGAATTTTGACACATCTAACTATTACCTTACAGATAAATACGAAGGTGTGTATCAGATAACAGTACAATTTTGTAAGCCTCCTTATTCTTTAAGCAATCTCAAATTAGAACTAATTAATTCATGATATCTACTGTGAATATTTTCAATAGCACACCAGACTATTGTGAACAACCTTGTAAATGATTCCATGGAAGTCATAAATATTATGTTTCAAAATATAAAAGACATATAAAAATCAATATTCAACAAAATTTTCCCTATTACACTAGTTAAAATCTTTTTTGTTTGTTTGTTTTTGTTTTGATTTTTCAAGACATGGTTTCTCTGTATAACCCTGGCTGTCCTGGAACTCACTTTGTAGACCAGGCTGGCTTTGAACTCAGAAATCCGCCTGTCTCTGCCTCCTGAGTACTGGGATTAAAGGCATGCGCCACCATGCCCAGCTAGTTAAAATCTTACAAAATAGAATTGAAATAGAATCATTACCAAGATTTAAGCTCAGGATTTTATATTTTATCATTTACGCTCAGATATTAACAGTATTATAATTATTATATAAATGAAAACCAGAGAGTCCTAAGGTCGCAGTGGTTCATATGGACAAATTTTAGCACACAAGGCCACTCATTACAGGTACAAAATCTACTTGACAAAGAACATAAAAATTAATAAGTGAGAGCAGGTTTGGTGTCAACAGAAAGAAGTGGTGAGAATTCTGAATTTCAGGATGTTAGCATGTTATGTCTGCATTGGCCAGTCTAGATCCACCACAATGTTTTTATTTTATAAACTTTATCCATTATTTTTAGTTCATTCCGTTAGATGATTAGCCACCCTTTGTGTGCAAGGCAGATTGTCATTTAGAGAGCTCACCTGAAATAGTTTGAAGACCCTGACAGCTGAAGGCTTCTAGGAGGAATGCAATTAAAATGAAGACAAATCCCCCCAAACCTTGTCACATAAATAGTTAATGAACACTGAGAAATTTTCACTGATGAAGGAAATAGCTGCAAAGAGCGAACTCACATATTGGGAGACCTGTCACAAAAATTTTTGTGTTGTCTCATAAGGTAGAATGCTGGCTAACAGATAATGATCATCAAAATACAAATAGGGGCCCCAAGGTTGACTCTTCTAATTCCGAGGCATCTTTGCAAACATATGCATTTCCCAGTATCACGTACAGGCAAGAAAGCTCTTGGAGATGGTAAAGTTTTCCTGTAGTGAGACAGGTAGAAAGATGGATCCCAGAATTATGTGCAATTTTTATCTTACAAGACCATATGCAATGACACTACCTTATACATATAGATCCCTACACCACACACAGACACAGGGATGCCATTAAACATTTATCCTATTTATCCTGTGACCATCGATTTTATCCTCTCCTATTTACAGATGGATTTTCACACCCCAAACTTTGAGGTCTTTGTCTATCCATTATCCCTTGCTTCCTTCCACCCTCAGGGAGCTCTCTATTTATTATTCACTTGGTTTCTTAGAGGAATTACCTCTCACAGGGTTTCTGTTTTAACTAGTTAGCTCTAGGCTGAATTCTCCAGAGCTGGATAAATTCTAGCCATTAGGATTCCTTAGCTGCTGTGCTCAGACTCCCTGAGTAGTTCTTCTGTGCTCCGGGCATACACATTTTACCTGAGCCTCCAGTTTTGAACAGCTCATTTTGGGTGTTTTGTTTGTTGGTTGGTTTTCTGGTTTTTTGTTTGTTTGGTTTGGTTTTGTCTGTGTGTGTGTGTGTGTGTGTGTTGTTGTTGTTGTTGTAGTTGTTGTTGTTGTTGTTGTTGTTTTACTGCAATTTTTAAATTTGTTTTTAAAAATTCCAGAAATAAACACCCATTACATACAGCTTTCTCAATGTATTCATTGGTGCCATGTTTTTCTCTAAAGTTCTAGGATGGTTTGTCCTCTGTGTCATTGTCCTTTTAGGATCAGTCTTCAAGTTAGACCATATTTCCTCAAAGTTTGTTTTCATTCCTAGATGATAGAAATAAGTACAGCCTTTCTACTTCTAATTTGTCAAGTATCTACATACTAGAAAGCCAATGAAAACTTCCTTACATTATTAAAGATATAAAAGATGTAGACAGTTGCTGGGCATTGGTGGTGCACGCCTTTAAGCCCAGCACTCAGGTGGCAGAGGCAGGCGGATTTCTGAGTTTGACGCCAGTCTGGTCTACAGAGTGAGTTCCAGGACAGCCAGGGCTACACAGAGAAACCCTGTCTCAAAAAAAACAAGAAACAAAAAACAAAGAAACAAACAAACAAAAAGATGTAGACAGGGTGGTTTATGCTCATAATCCTAGGATTTTAGGAACTGAGGCAAGCAGATTACCACAAGTTTAAAATCATATTGAGTTATACTATTGTGAAGCCTTGAATATCTCTAGAATATAAATGGGAAAGAATAGTATTAAAATAAAAAAGAAAACTTATATTACAGTGGCAGAAAACTAAAGGTTATGCATCATGAAAGCAACTACCAGTAAACTTGAAAATTAACAGAAAGAAGATTTAAATTAGATAGAATGAAAGGGAGCATTACCCAAGAATGGTTGAAAATAGTAGTTCCAAGAGAAAAACATATTGAGACAGATTGATAAAAGACGCTTTTTATTAAGAGTAAGAAAGAGTGAACAGTGCCCTGGCCAATACTCTCCCAAACATTGGAGCCTCCATGCTTCCCAGGAGATCCCAAGTGACCAAGGACACATAGCTCCACCTTCCATTTTGCTCAACTAGGCCAAACCAGTCACCAGATACCATGCCCAAATGCTACAGCCTGCCAGCCTCCCATGAAGTCTGCAGTAACCAAGGGCACAGGAAGCCCTCCCTAAAAGGTGAAAACACTGCCTTCCTCTAAGAAGACCAGCCCTAAATCAGGTCACAGAGCTCTACCTGCCTCTAAGGAGAATGGTTCCAGTTAGAGACACCCAGGCCAGTTAACACCAGAGAGTACCAGATGGCCAAAGCCAAGCTCAAGATCATAAGTTTCAGAATCTAATGCAATTTGGCACCATCAGAACCCATTTCTCCCACCACAGCCAGCCCTGGCTACCCTAACATGCATGAAAAGCAAGATAATGCCTTAAGATCCCATCTTATAAGGATGATGAATGCCTTTAAGGAGGATATAAATAACTCCTTTGAAGAAATACAGAAAAGCACAGGCAAACAGGTAGAAGTCCTTAAAGAAGAAGCAAATATATTCCATAAAGAAATATAGGAAAATACAATAAAGCCAGTGAAGGAACTGAACAAAATAGTCCAAGCACTAAAAATGGAAGTAGAAATAATAAAGTGAACACAAAGGGAGGCAACCTTAGAGATGGACAACTTAGAGATCAGAAGCTACAGATGCAAGCATCAAAACAGAATACAAGAGATTGAAGAAAGGATCTCAGACATAGAAGATACTATAAAAAAAAAACATTGACACATCAATCAAAGAAAATACAAAGTGGATAAAGCTCCTAACTCAAAATATCCAGGAAATTAAGGACACAAAGAAAAGATCAAACCTAAAACTAATAGGAATGGAAGATGGAGAAGAACCCAAGCTCAAAGGGGCAGAAAACATCTTCAACAAAAATCATAGAAGAAATCTCCTTAACCTAAAGAAAGAGATGGCCATAAATGTACAAGAAGCTTACAGAATTCCAAATAGATTGGACCAGAAAAGAAAATCCTCTCATCACATAAAAATCAAAACACTGAATGCACTGAATAAAAAATGGATATTAAAAGCTGTAAAGGAAAAAGACCCTTAACATAAAGGGAGACCTATCAGAATTATACCAGACTTCTCAATAAACACTATCAGTTAGAATATCCTGCAAAGAAGTCATTCAGACCCTAAGAAAACACAAATCCTAGCCCTGGATAATATACCTAGCAAAATTCTCAATTACCATAGATGAAGAAACCAAGATATTCCATGAAAAAAGACAATTTAAACAATATTGTTCTACTAATCCAGTCCCTACAGAGAATATTGAAGTGAAATCTTCAACACAAGGAGGATAACTCCACCCAAGAAAGCACTAGGGACTAAACAATTCACAATAAACCCAAAGGAAGAAATTCATACACACATCATATGACCTCCAGCAACAAAAATAACAGGGACAACAATCATCTGTCTTTAATATCTCTCAATATCAATGAACTCAATCCCTGATAAAAAGACACAGGCAAACAGACTGGGTATGTAAACAGGGTCCAGCATTTTGCTGCTATAAGAGAAACATACCGCAGTGACAAAAACTGACACAACCTCAGAATAAAAGGCTGGAAAAAAGTTTTCTAAGCAAATGGTTCCAAGAAAGAATCAGGAGTTGCCATTTTAATATTCAATAAAATATACTTTTAACCAAAAGTTATCAAAGGAGTAGGGGAACGACATTTGATATCCATCAAATGAAAAATCCATCAAGAGGAAGTCTCAGTCCTAAAAATCTATGCCCAAGATGTAAGGGCATCCACATTCATAAATGAAACTTTAATAAAGCTTAAAACACACATTGAAACTCACAGAACAATAGTGGGAGAGTTCAACACCACACTCATGAATGAATAGGTTACTAAAAGAGAAACTAAATAGAGACACAGTGAAACTCACTGAGGTTATAAACCAAATGGATTATATAGATATATACAGAACATTTTCACACCAAAACAAGAGAAAATACCTTCTTGTCAGCACCTCATGGAACCTTCGCCAGAACTGACCATAAATCAGTCATAAAACAAGTCTCAACAGATACAAGGAGATTGAAATAATCCCATGCATTGTTTCAGATCACCATAAACTAAGGTTAGACTTCAATAACAATAAAATCAACAAAAAGCCCACATACCCATGAAAACGGAACAACTCTCTGCTCAATGAAATAAAGAATGAAATCAAAGACTTTATAGAATTCAAAGAATTTGGGTATGACACATCATACCCAAAGTTATGAGACACAATGAAAGCAGTGTTAAGAGGAAAATTCATAGCACTAAGTGCCTTCATAAAGAAATGGGAGAGATCCCATGTAAGTGACTTAACGTCTGAAAGCATTAGAACAAAACGAAGCAAACACACACACAAGAGAGTAGACTGCAGGAAATAATCAAACTCAGGGCTGAAATCAACCAGTTAGAATCAAGGAGACTGATACAAAGAATGGAAAACAAACAAACAAACAAACAAACACAAAAACCAAGAGCTAGGTAGTTGAGAAAATCAATAAGATAGATAAATCCTTA
>NC_034608.1:66312924-66315323 GCF_900095145.1 Mus pahari
GGCCCGAGGCCTCGTAAATAAAGTACCTCATGTGATTTACAGCAAGGTGTGTAAAAGGTGTATCTCGAATTACTGGGGACCCGAGAGAGTACTGGACCAGAGGGAGTTCCCTCATTGGGGCCTTACACTACAACAGCCATTACTCTACAAAACTGGAAAATCTAGATGAAATTGATGATTTTCTATAATGATATCACAAACCAAAGTTAAATCAAGATCAGGTAAACTATCTAAACAGTCCCATAAAACCTACCGAAATAGAAATAGGTATCAAAACCTCCCATCCAAAACCAAAACAGAACAAAACAATCAAACAACAAACAGACAAACAAACAAAAAACAAAACAAACAAACAAACAAACAAAAAAACAAACCCAGGGTCAGATAGTTTTAGTGCAGAATTCTATCAGACCTTCAAAGAAAAGCTAATAGCAATACTCTTCAAACTTTTCCACAAAATAGAAACAGAGCACTTCATTCTATGAAGCCACAGTTCCTCTGAAACATAAACCAAAGGCACAAGAAGAAAGAACTTCAGATCAGTCTCACTTATGAATATCAACAGATGAATACTCAATAAAATTCTTGCAAACTGAATCCAAGAATCATCCAAACCATCATTCACCATGATCACATAGGCTTTATCCCAGGGTTTCAAGGATGGTTCAATATATGAAAATCCATCGACATAATACACTATATAAACAAACTCAAGGAAAAAAAATTACATGATTATCTCATTCGATGCTGAAAAAGCCTTTGACAAAATGCAACACCCTTTATGTTCTAAGTCTTGGAGAGATCAGGAATTCATGGAACATACCTAAACATAATAAAAACAATATATACCAAACCAGTAGTCAACATAAAATTAAATGAAGAGAAATTAGAAAGAATCCCACTAAAAGCTGTGACAAGACAAGGTTGTACACTCTCTCCCTATCTATTCAATGTAGTATTCAAAGTTCTAGCTAGAGCAATTAGATAACAGAAAGATATCATGGGGATACAAATTGGAATGTAAGAAGTCAAAGTATCACAGAAGCTTTGCCTACTGGAACCTTGGCATTCCCATAGCCCGTATACTTAAACTCTGTCCCTGTGTTAGTCTGGTGCATGGATCTGTGTGCTTTCTTGTATTACAGGTGCTTCCAAGTAATGATTTTACAAATATGTAAATCAGGTTGAATTTTATTCCCTGGCCTACACCACTGTCCAAGATAATCCTTGAAGCCAACCCTGAGCTTGGAATTCAGTAAGAATGTTACCTATTCAGTAACATTCAAATTCATTCTAGTAGAGACAGTGAAACTAATTAGGCATTACAATTTACTCTAACAGAGCTAGAAAAGCTCAGGGCTAGTCTGCATAGTAATTACTTAGGACAATAGCCAAGTCACACCCAAACACAGGAATACACAATGGCCTAGGGAATAGGTGGGTTGTAGTATGAAAGGGTTAGTAGAAGGGAATTCCCCTTGTGCAGGTTTTTTCACTAGGCCTGGAGGAAGAGCATAATCAGGTATTTACTAAAGAACCCCTAATGGTGGGTTTAACAATAGACTAGCAATATATCAGAGCATTCACCTGGCTCCTTTATTTAGCTGATCTTAATTAGGGTTGTTCCTATTCTCAGTTGTAAACCTGACTTGGATCCCGCCATCTTTTAATGTATGCATTCCTTTTAGATTTGTGTCAATGTAACTTGGCAGATGTGCTTGTTTGGCTTTCTTGTTTTTCTTCTGTATTAGAAGTCTGATGTTTGCTTGGAAAAAATTACATTCAGATTCATCTCTCCCTTGTGTCTATGTCTGTTTGTCATTTCTCCCTTGCTCACCTGCAACCAGAAACCCATTCCCTGCAGATCAGAGACCCAATGGAGGTTCATCTGTAGCCCTAAGTGACACCCAAATTTCCATCAGAGAACTCATACAGCTGATAAACAACTTCTGGAAAGTGGCAGGATATAAAATTACCTCAAGAAAATAAATAACCCTCCTTTACCTATATATGTTAAACAGGCTGAGAACGAAATTAGGAAAACAATACCCGTCATAATAGCCACAAATAGTATAGAATATCTTGGTGTATCTCCTACCAAGCAAGTGAAAGTATAGTACAAAATGAACTTCAAATCCCTGAATAAAAAGAAATAGAATAAGACCTCAGAAGATGGAAATATCTGCCATGCTCATGGATTTGCAGGATTAACATAGTGAAAATCGCCATTTTACCAAAATCAATCTACACATTCAAAACAATCCCCATCAAAACTCCAACACAATTCATCACAGACATGAAAAGAGGAATTTTCAATGTCATATGGAACAACAAAAGACACAGGAGAGCCAAAAACAATTCTCAATAATAAAAGAACTTCTGGGGCAATCACCATCCCT
>NC_034608.1:66315712-66382407 GCF_900095145.1 Mus pahari
AAAATTCTAAAAAAAAAAAAAAAAAAAAAAAAAAAAAATAACATCAAACTTTCAACACACCAAGAATAAAACGGCAATACTGGACTTCAAAGTGCGGTCCAGGACAGCCAGGGCTATACAGAGAAACCCTGTCTCAAAAAAAAAAAAAAAATAGATCCATATTTATCACCCTGCACAAAGCTCAAACCCAAGGGGGTCAAGGACCCCAACATAAAACAAGACACACTGAATCTAATAAGAGAGAAAGTGGGAAATTACCTCAAAACTCATTGGCACAGGGGAAAATTTCTTGAAGAGATCTCCAATGGCTCAAGGACTGGGGGTTGGGGGGTCACAACAACTAGAGTATAAATTAAAAATGATTAAGAAAAATAAAAATAAAATAAGAGTAAGAAGGAGTTTCTCAATAATTGACGGAGGGTATTTAATAACTGAAACTTTTTACACAGAAAAGTACTATCTGATTCTGTCAGGGAAAAGTAGAGCTTAGGTTTGGGCTCATGCACATACTATCAAATTAATAGCTTGCCTTTTACACACTGTGAGTCATAAACTACAATTCACGGACATACACAGACAGGAAGGTAGGCAGGCAGACAGACAAACAGGCACACACACACACAGACATACACACACACTCAGGACAGGGTTAATGTCCTGAGATAAACACACCCAGCACTAACACAAGGTCGATGTCTTGGATCATGATAATAAATTATTTGCTCTGAGCTGAGTAATTTCTGGTGCATAAGGTCATGTTTGCATTACAAATGTGTGAACCATCTCATTCACAGTTTGGTCATATTTATTTTGTGTCTGTTTATTGGATCTTAAAGGAACACATTTCATTGCATGTTTTACTACAAAGAAACTCTACATTGACTTACAACCTTATCAATATCTCACACATGAACTAGTATTTTTTTTGTAAAGTTCTGACCACTTGCTTGGTCTCTGTTGTATTTATGATATATGTATATAGAAGCAAGCAGAGAGGGCCAAGGCTTTATTATTTAATCATGAATGAACAACTAATACACAATAGGATCTTGAGTCACATAAAATCGTGACTCATTATTTGCCTATTGCTGAATAGTAAAGTATTTCATAATTCAGTTTTTACAAATAGCATATATTTATTACCTTGCAGGGGTTTTTTTTGTTCTTGTTTTTGTTTTATTTATTCTGTTTTTTGTAAATTAAGGCTTCTATGAATTAGGCAAGTTCTCTGTCTCAGTTTCTTGAAAGGCTGAAATCAAGCAATTGACCTGGAATTCAGTCAATCCCAGGCTTGTGTGGGGGCAATCTATGATGACTCTTCCTTACACACCTGCTGGCAAAGCACAGGACCTTTCTGGCTCTTTGTCATCAACATTACTTCCCTGCCACATGGGATTTTCCTAAGGGCTAGTCACATCTTGACAGCTTGCCTTAATCAGCAAGACGGAAAGCAAGAGAGGACTCATGGGAAGAATAGCCCGGTCTTTTTCAAAATGATCTTTAAAAAGTGATGGTTCACACTGCCTGCCACTTTATAGTTACTAAAAGTAAGCTATTCAATCTGTCCCACATGTGGAAGGACAGGCTTTGCAAGGGTGTCACTACCAAGGGGTGAGCGTCACTAGGTACTGTTAAAGCTTGTGTTTATCACACCCTACATAAAATCATTTCTGGAAACATGGGCCAAACTTCTAAGTTTCTTTTCATATATATATATGTGTGTGTGTGTGTGTGTGTGTGTGTGTGTGTGTGTGTGTGTATTGATCTACACAAAATAAAAATAAATATGTATACTATTTCTTCTACATCTAAGTATAATGAATTAAAATAAAATGTTTAGTAATAATATCTCAATTGATATAAATTTATTTGTATCCTGATGACATTATATATATATATATACATATATATATATATATATGTATATATATATATATATACCTTCTAGTGAATTATAGACACAATGTATTAGGCCACTGAGTAACAATCTTATTTTTACGGAAGGCTGGTTAAATACATTTCTTATGATAAAAAGCCTTAGAGATTTGCAGAAGGAATGAATATTAAATAAACTAAAAGTCATTTGGTGAAGTAGGAGAAAAGTTAGGAAGCAGTGTCCCCTTCATAGGGAATATGCTAATTTGGAGTATAGGCTGAATAGTTTGCTAAGTACATACCTGGCCAAAAGTCTTGTTCAGGTAAGGTCTGTCACAGAAGTTCATACAAGAATGATAGAGCAAGTTTTACATAGTTGCCGTCATTCTGTACAGGACGTTTGCGCAAATCTGATGCTGTGTTTACAAAGGATGTGCTAGATTGAACATTTTCAAAGTTCAGAGAAAACAAAACAAAACAAACAAACAAACAAACAAAAAAAAACAACCTACCTCAGCCCTGTGTGCTCAGGAAACAAAGGTAGAAAGGCCATTGTCCCTTAACCATAGTAACTGTCTCATCTACAAAGGCTCAAATGTTTTGAATTATGTATATTTAGATAATGAGGAAAAGACTGAGATGAGACATCCTTTAGGATGAGCTGTACCTAACATTACTTTTAATGTAAAGAAAGATTCTGCACATCTTCAGACAACGCTTGATAATAATTAAATATGTGAACAATAATTTTAAAACAAAGTCATGAATAAAGAATTTTAACATTTTCTGTATCCATTCTTCAGGTGAAGAACATCTGGGTTGTTTCCAGCTTCTGGCTATAAATGCAGCTAGGTCTTCAGGTAGATCTAGTTTCAATTTTCTGAGGAACCTCCAGATTGATTTCAAGTGTGGTTGTACCAATTTGCAATCCCACCAGCAAAGGAGGAGTGTTCCTTTTTCTCCACATCCTCACCAGCATCTGCTGTCACCTGAGTTTTTGATCTTAGCCATTCTGATTGGTATAAAGTAGAATTTACGGGTCATTTTGATTTGCATTTTTTCCTGATGATTAAAGATTTTGAACAATTCTTTAGGTGCTTTTTGGCCATTTGAGATTCTTCTGTTGTGAATTCTCAAGAAAGGATATAGAAAATGTGGTTCATTTACACAATTTAGCTATTAAAAATGAGGATATAATGAATTTTTCAGGCAAATAGAACTAGAAAATATCATCCTGAATGAAGCAGTACATACCTAAAATGACATGCCTGGTATATAGTCATGGTACTAAGTGGATATTAGTCAAAAAGTACAGACTACCTAGGGTACAGCTTACAGACTGCAGAAGTTTAACAAGCAAAAAGGCCCAAGTGAGGATGGTTCAATCCCACTTAGAAGGGGTGGAGAATGGAGAAAATAGTCACCAAGAGGCAGAGGGAGGGAAGGACCTGGGTGGGAGAGGGGAGGGGAAGGGAAAAATGGGAACAGGATCATTTATGGGCGGACAGGAGAGAAGCCCAGAGGGCCAGCAGAATGAATGGAAATGTGAAGCCTTGTGGGTGGGAGGTGAGGGAAACCTCTAGAAAGTACCTGAGACTGGGAGGTGAGAGAATCTTAAGACTCAAATGTGGGAGAGAGGTGTCTGTAGCCAAAAATCCCAATAGTGTGGAGAGGGAATGTCCATCTCCAGTAGATAGACAGGGCCTTAAGTGAGGGAACAGAGTTACCAACCCACAGTTGTTTCTAACACAGAATTGTGCCTGTCTAAAAGAACTTCAGAGACAAAAATGGAAAAGATAATGAAGGAAAGGTGTTCCAGTTAGCGGCCCAATTTGGGATCCATCTTATGAAGGGGGTAGGGTTTGAACAAGGCTGTCCTCTCAGAGACCCAACCAGCAGCTGACTGAGACAGACACCGATACTTACACTCAATCATTGGGCTGAAGTTGGGGATCCCTATAGTTGAATTAGGAGAAGGTCTGAAGAAGCTGAAGGGGAGAGCAACCCCATAGGACTCTCTGCAGTCTCAACTAACCAGGACCATGGGGAACTCTAAGAGACTGAGCCACCCACCAGGCAGCATACATGGGCTGGACTGAGGAATGCAACACATATATAGCAGAGGGCTGCCTGGTCTGGCCTCAGTGGAAGAATAATCTTGGAGAGACTTGAGGTCACAGGATGGACAAGGCCTGAACAACATCACTGATATGTGTGTGTGTGTGTGGGGGAGGCGGGCTGGAGGAATGGTATAAGGAATAATATATAAAATTATTTTAACAGAGGACTCTAACTTTGACAATGTATGGCACGGGCAATGTAGTACTAAGAAAAATATGTTAATGATTTTATTAATTCGTCATATAGGTTTTATCATGAAGGAATAATGCCTGTGATTACTGAATTTCTATGGTGATAACACAATGTCTGAGGCTGGGTGACATGCAATAAGGAACTATTCATTTAATTCAATCACAGTTTCGGAGGGAAAATTAAACAAGGCCAAGTGCCCTCTTGCCTTCAATATTTAATGAGTACCTTGAAGGGGATGGCATCACAGAGATGGATCAAGAGAACTAAGAAGAAAGTCTAGGAAAAGACTACGGCCCATCGATCCTAGATAATGGTCCCACAACTCTACCGCAAGGATGAGAAGACTCTAAAGAAAGGACGAAGGAAATGTTCTCTGACATTAGTCTAGCCAGTGAGCTTTTTTCTTTTTCCTTTCAGATATGAAGCCAAGAACATATGCCATAAAGCAAACATGAATAACAACTACACAAGACTAAAAGGGTTTTTAAGAGCTCAATAAAGAGCAATGAAATGTAAAGACACTCTATAAAATGAATAAATGTACTTACAAGCCATATTATTGATTACAAACAAGTTTTGTTTTGTTTTTTTCTTTTAATCAAAACCAGAATCTGAAGCTCTGAATGTATCCACACAACTCAGATACAAAACAATCTTGTGAAAACGTAAGCAAAAGACATACGTGGACACATTTCCAGTCAAAATACAAAGAGAGGCCCTGTCTGATGACAGTGTTCAATCAACATGGAAACACAAATTGTCGTCACGGTGGCAATCAAATCAAAGTTCTTTTATTTTTTTATTAATCATAGTTTCTATATTTTAGCTTTTACTGAAAATGGTTTTCTTTTCCTACTATATATTTTGATTACAGTCTTCTTTACTATTTCCTGTCATTCCCCATCTCTTTTGCCATCCAGATGCTAATCCTATCTACTCTCTCCATAGAAAACAAGCAGGTATCTAAGGAATACCCAACTGTTTGGTAATATACTAATTGCTTTTTTTTTAATGTGTTTTATTTTATCACTATTCATTAGAAGCCATAGTTTTTTGGAGGATCTTTTCAGAAAGATGAAAAGCACTCTTGTTGGTAAGCATATTGGGAAAAGAATAAGCTCGTTCTGTGGGTAAGAGTATCAATGTTTATGGTCATTTTGAGAAGAAGCGTCATTTCTAGAATTCAAAACAGAATTGCCCTACAACCCAGTTTTTTAGTTTTGAGTATAAACATGAAGGAAATCAAATCAGAATAGAAAATTATCTGCTTCCTCATGTTCATTGCAGCATTTCCCATAATAGATTTATGTAGGGATAAGTGAGTATTGATGGATGACAGGATAGAGAAAGTATGTTATGTTCGTAGATAATAGAAAATTACCCATCCGTGAAGTGGTAAATTTGGTCATTTGCAACAACATGGATAAATCTAGATGGTAATGTGTAAAATGAATAAGGCAGTCACAGGTTATCATACATGATTTAATTTATAGATGGAATCTCTCCAGTTCTTAGATTGAGGATAATATCATGTGGGCAGGTCTAGATTAGAGAAAGTGGCCAAATGATTCTCAAGGAGCATAGCTTTTATTTAGTCACAATGAGTAAGTGCTCATGAGCTAATAATTATTATTATAACTTCAATTAGTTACACTCTACTGTATACTTTTATAGAACATTTAATAGTATATTTATACTATATTGTCTTTATAAATCTGTGAATTTATATTCACATCTTTACTGTTCTCATGGCAAAAATAGTGGCAATTGGGAAATTATGATAATCACTGCCATATACATATATATATATATATATATATATATATATATATATATATGTAATTTTTAAAGTTTACATCCTAATAGAACTATGAAAATTACATATTTATAAATGTAATAGAAAATATTTAGTTTATTATCTTCTGTTATGATATTATTTTTATTTTTTTCTTTGCTAGGCTGCTTATATATTTTTTATTCTTTAATCTTTTTTGTAGTCCAAACTATATCCTACTCCCATTCCACCCTCTGACAGTTCCACATCCCACAAAACCTCCCCTGAACCTCCCCATCTCTACGAGGATGTCCCCACCACCCATCCCACCAGACCTACCCACTCCCTGGGGATAAAAATAGTAAAATGGAAAAGGTTCAAAGGAAGACATGAAATGTAAATTTATAGATGACACGACTGAATACAGAGCACTTTGCAAAATCCATGACAATAAGAAAGTAATAAAGATATTTAGAAAAACATCCAAATTACTGATATAAAGTCATCAATTATACATGCATCTTATCATCAGTCACACAGAGAGAAGTGCCTATTAAAACATAATTTATGTGAACATCACATATAGAAAGTATCTGAATATAACAAATGGCAAATGTTCAGCATTTCTTTGCTGGATAGCTTTTATATCAACTTGACACAAGCTAGAATTATTTTAGAAGAGGGAACGCCAATCGAATTGTCGCCATCAGATTGGCATGTGAGAAAGAATGTGGCACATTTTCTTGATCGGCGATAGATACTAGGGCCCAGTTCATTGTGGGTTTGTACCATCTCTGACCTGGTGGTCCTGGGTGCTATAGGAAAGCTGCCTGAGCAAGCCATGAGAAGGAAGACTGGAATTAGTGTTCCTACCCTTTGTGTCAGCTCTTGTCTTCAAGACCTTGCATGTGTGAATACCTGTGCTGACTTCTCTCAGCAACGGATTATGCTGTACAACTATAAGCTGAAAAAAAACCTTTGCTCCCCTAACTGCTCGAGTTATGATATTTTATCACATCCACAGAAACTTTATGATAATTTATATTTGTCAGGCACTGGCAGAGTCTCTCAGGAGACAGCTATTTCAGGCTCCTGTCAGCAAGCTCTTGTTGGCATCCAAAATAGTGTCTGGGTTTGGTGATTGTATATAGGATGGATTCCCAGGTGAGGCAATCTCTGGATGGTAATTCCTTCATTCTCGGCTCCATACTTTGTCTCTGTAAATCCTTCCGTGGGTATTTTGTTTCCCCTTCTAAGAAGGATCGAAGTATCCACACTTTGATCCTGAGAGGCTCTGCCAGTGCCTGACAAATACAGAGGCAGATGCTCACAGCCATCTATTGTATGGAGGACAGGGTCCCCAAATGAAGGAGCTAGAGAAAGGACAGTAGGAGCTGAAAGGGTCTGAATAGGAGGGACAATATGAACTAACCAGTACCCCCCACCAGAGCTCCCAGGGAATAAACCACCAACCAAAGAGTACACATGGTGGGACTCATGGCTCCAGCTGCATATGTATCAAAGGAAGGCCTAGTCGGTCATCAATGGGAGGAGAGGCCATTGGTCCTGTGAAGGCTCTATGCCCCAGTTTAGAGGAATGCCAGAGTCAGAAAGCAGGAGTGGGTGGGTTGGTGAACAGGAGGAGGGGGGAAGGGATAAGGGGTTTTTTGAGGGGAAACCAGGAAAGCGGATAACATTTGAAATGTAAATAAAGAAAATATCTAATAAAAAAATAATTTATAAATAACTGGTTATAAAACACAGGGAGATAAATATATTGGCATGATATCATAGGTCATTAAGAGTCTCATCATAATGGAGATGATAATCTCCTTCATATAAAACTTTTCCTTAAGTGCCAGACCCTTTTAAATTGAAGAAATTAAATATTTGAACTAAACTTCATTTAGAAAAATTATTGTCAAGACATAGAGAGAAAAATAAAGCTGCAAATGATGTGCCCTTAGGTGTCAATATCTTATATAAATACTTAAGATACTATTAATGTTGCATGAATACATGCATTGAACAAAAAGAATGAAGACAGGAAACACGTGCACATATATGCCATTGAAGTTACACAAGAGATGGAGGTTCATTGTTGTGTAGAAAAGATTTAGGAAATAAACTATGTTAATAAAACAGGATGGAAATAAGAAATACAACTTCAGAAGTATTGTCATGTAAATATATCAAGTGGGATAATACATATTTACACATTGGATAATACATGTTATATGTTCTCAAAGCATATGAGCATATTTATGTTTGCAATAACTAATAATTACTTTTAATAAATTATTTTATTTATTTACACTCCAAATGTTTCTCCCCTTCCCAGTCCTCCTTTCCCTGGTTCTTCACTCTATCCCCCTCCTCTTTGCATCTGAGAGGACGATCCCTAATCTACCCAACCATACTCACCCCACCCCAGCCAGCATGCCCCTACCCTGGGGTATCAAGTTTCTACATGTTTAAGCACATCCTCTCCCACTGAGGCCAGACAAGCTACTCCTCTAATATATAGGTGCCAAGGACCTCAGACAAGCCCTCTGGTTGGTGGCTCAGTCTCTGGGATCTTTAAGGTATACAGGTAATTGATACTGTTGCATCTCCACAAGAAGCTTCTTCAGTCGTTCCCCAAACTCTTCCATAGGAGTCCCCAACCTCAGTCCAATAATTGGCTGTAAGTGTCTGCATCTGTCTGAGTCAGCTGCAGGTAGAGTCTCTCAGAGGAAAGCCATGCTAGGTTCCTGTCTGCAAGCACAACATGGATCAGTAATAGTGTCAGGGTTTGGTGCCTGCACAGGGAAATCAATCCAAAGTTGGGCAGGTCACTGACTAGCCTTTCCTCCAGTCTCTGCTGCATTTTTGTCCCTGCATTTCCTGAGTATATACCCAAAAGATTCTCCACAATATCACATGCTCCACTATGTTCATAGCAGCCTTATTTGTAATAGCCAGAAGCTGGAAACAACCCAGATGTCCCTCAACCAAAGAATGGATACAGAAAATATAGTTCATTTACACAATGGAATACTACTTAGCTATTAAAAACAAGGATGTGATGAATTTGCAGGCAAATAGATGGAGCTAATAATTTCTGAACGTGGGAACAAAAGATTCTACTGCTACATACAATAATGTAAAATTATTGTAAACTTATATAGCAAGCCATAAATTAAGAATTCATGATAACATTCATATAGAGGACAAAGAAAATATATAAATCAATTAGATAAATGCTTAAAAAATCAATGTCAAAATTAACCTTCTATAGTGGGTTTGGCCTGATGTTGCTTGTATTATGTTAACTTTGGTCCCCAAAATCCTTTGCACAAGAATCAATATTCCAACAGTTAAGAGCATGAGGTACCCGGCCTCCACTTTGTTCTTATTGGTAAATAAAGTTGTCAGCAGCCAATGGCTGTGCAGCACAGACTGAGGCAGGACTTTCAGGATTCCTGGGCAAGGGACTGAAGGAGAGGAAGATGGAGATCTGTCCTACTGGGGGTGGGGGGGGGGGAGAAGGTGCCATGCCTAAGAAGTTGCAAGAAGGTGCAGGATAGAGAGCCTAGATAGCCTCACGGCCCCTAAAAGGTTGCCTGACTGGGTCCAGGGCAAAAATATGGAGTATATGTTTTAGTAAGTAATAACGAGATATCAGAGGAAGGTGGATTATCCACATGGAGGGTAGGAAGTGACCTAGCCATTGAGCTATTTAAGGAATATCAAACTATAAAGGCTGTGTGTGTGTGTGTGTGTGTGTGTGTGTGTGTGTGTGTGTGTGTGTGTGTGTAGTCTTTTATTTGGTAACCCAGAACACTGGGGAAGGTATCAAGGAATTCCACTGCTCCCAGGAACTACTTATCTGTTTTAATTGGGAAATACTGCAACATACTATGTACATTAATTCTTCAAGTAAATAGGATATACTGGTGGTGGAAGGTGCTCTGCATTCTACTAGAAAACAGTAATCCTTTATCTTACCTAGATTTGAACACTGTGAGCTATAATAGTGACTGGCCTTCCAAAACCTGCTCACTGTTATAAGAGTGTCATGAATGTTCTAGAAGTAACCAACCACATTTTCAATCAGAAATAAGCCCTATCCCATTACGTGAAATCATACTTGGTAACATTATGTGGGCACAAAAATATGGTTAGATAGGTTATTGAACTAGATAAAAGATAATACAATTATTTTGTTAGATAGAAATATTAATAAACCAACTCATGCTATATTTTTATATGCATAGATTAAGGCATCTCAAAAACCCAAACAGGGAAAGTTCTGCTTGCAGAAGATAATGATCATCACAGAGAACCACACTGTCCTAGATGCAGAGAGTAAGAGACAGTGGAACGGTGAGTACTATGATGAAACTATATAGCACATCTCCTCCTCCAAAGGCTCAGAGACAATTTTTGAAAAAGTGTATAGCACAAAAGCCAGAGATAACCACAAGAAACGAGTCTTTTGGTTGCATTAGAGCAGAGCACATACGAACTCACAGATGTTGACACATCACGCACATGTGTAAGACCAAGCCAGACAACATCCTAGTGTGGAGAAAGGATGTAGGCATGAAATATCATCACTAGCCATATAGCTATTAGCAAATATTAGCTGGTGGGATGGGAAGAGTAATTTTTCTTTAGGATTAAAGCTAAGGATATTTCATTACACTCCAGTGAAAGACTATTTATCTAAGAATATTTGGATAGCACAAACTAGCCTTTAAAAGGAAAAGGAAAACAAAAAGACATGGAATCACGTAGTATGGAAAGAGTGGATATCAAAAGGAAAATGTAATTGAAATACATTGATTGTGCAAAATTCTAAAAGAAGTAAATATTTTAAAATTAAGAGTGACAAATGATAGATAGAGTCAAGAGAACATAAAAAATATGGTTCCATTGGAAATAAAAATGGAAGTATTGGGTTTGTGGAGACCTCAGTAGAGTAAATAAACCTAAGCAATATTTTATTAAGGCCATAGAGACACTGGGAAGTTCATACCCTTTCCCTGAAATTGTAAAATGTGATTTTGGAAATTTCTTTGGCTAAATATACAAAAATTAAACCCAAAAGTATTTAATGATACAACAATTCTGTTCTCCAAATATGCCAAACAACATATGCATGAATGTGGATCATAAAACCTGTGTTTGAGGAGGTTTATAGCTTCACAATGTATAGTGGCTTCATGCTGAAAACCACACAAAGGTCTTTCAACATAAATACTATGGGCAAATTGCCAAGAACTGCTGTGCAATGATGTCTGGCCAACTTAAGGTATACTGAAGTCGAATATATGTGTATATATATATATATATATATATATATATATATATATATATATATATGCCATAGTATAAAAATAAACATCAACGATAATTCAAAAAAATCACAAGACGGGAGCATTCCAATGATAAAGAGATATAAAATCAAAGGAGATTGGATGGAGCAGATACACACACAAGAGGTTTCTGGATCACTGGAGAAGTTATATTTATGATCTGCAGACTGATCCCCACCACTGACTTCAGTTTGAGCACAGTGCAAAACTCTTTGCCATATTTACACCTAAGGTTAGCAATCCACTCTATTTAGACACTATTTAATGCAATATAAACTGGTGGTGTTTTTATTTAACTTCATAGTACGTAATATATTATAAAATATAAAATATGCATGAAATTTTTATATTGACTGAAGGAGAGTAAAAAGGAATATTATGATTGTATCTGAGGAATTTCTTCTATTTTATCAATAATAACTTGTGGGAGAGATAATGAAGTTCTGAGTAACCAACAAAATGACTTTAATTACATAATAACTAAGGTAAAAAATTCAGTTCCAATTTTTATAGAGAAAATTTTAGTAAAATATGAACAAAACCATTCCACATTAATTAATTACTTCATAAAAATGGCAGCATTTCAAAGGAATACTAGACCATTAATGAAAAACTACACAAGTTTCATATGAATGGAACATTAATTATTTTGCTGATGCTAACACCAAAACCATTTCATAACATTTGAAATGCACTGTTATCCAAGCAGCTTCTGAAGACAGAACATAATTTCTATCTTATAAAGGAACTCTGTTTTATATATTAGCTGTCATGCAGTTAGTAAGAGAAAAATAAGATTAATGTGCTGCTTCTGAAAGATTGACCTGCTTCGTAAAAAGCTATATTACATCTATGAATATAGGAAATCACTTAGCATAATGCACTATTAGTTTGCATAATGCATATATATTCTCTTACTTCCAACTCAACTCTAATATAAAGGAGGACGATAAGAGTTATGTTGGTTTATGCTAATTTAGATATGTTGCTGCTGTTCTATGTGTTTGTAGCTTGACTCATGGTACTGTCCCTCTGATCCATTACCAGTTTCCTCCAATACTAAATGTCCGCCAGAAACACAGACAGACACAAATTTTAATGCAACAATCTATGTTATGACTATGAATAACTCAGACTAGATGATAATAAGGATACATACACACACACACATATATATATATATATATATATATATATATATATATATATATATATATTAAGTAACCAATATATTTAATATAAAAATGCTTGTCTAGAAAGTTGAAAATTTCTCCATGGAAATACAATAGAGGGAAATATTCTAGTCTCATGTAAAGAATGAAAAATATGTATTTAGCAGATTTATATAATATTATTTATTGACTTCTAAAGTGAATTTTAAAAGATGCTGAAGCAATAGACTTTTATTTAAACCTAGATATTCTACTGAAAGAACTTGTAAACTACAAAATAGCTTCACCTTTACTGATATCACAAAGGCAGTAAATATTATAGACACATAGCTTTTTTTTTTCAAATGACAAAACTAATGTTAATTATTTTAAGTGAATTGCATAGACTGAGGAATTCTAACTCCTAAGCTCGCCCTCTAACCACTACATGAACTTTTATTTTTATAATGAACAGCTAGTATTTAAGAGGCTTGAAAAGAATTCTAAAACAGAATAAACAAGATGGCTATAAACAAAAGAGTGATGTTAAGATTTTTTTTTTTACATTATAGAGCATTCATACACAGGAAAGTACTATGTTGCTTAAGTACTATGAAAGGGAAAGTCTTTTAATCATTTTAATCTTAATTACTTAATAATTTTAATAATCTATAGTATTATTAAACAGACAAAAAGAAAGAAACCTTGTTTATTGTTTCAATTTTCAGTTTCAAAAAATAAAATGCACTTGAAGGGAATAGGAGCACAGCATCTCCTGTTATTTAACAACATTATAACAATTAGTTTGATCTGGATGCAGCCTCAACACTTGGCATATTAGTGTCTATTTCCATTTACCTAATGAAAAATTTTAAGTTTCTCTATAGAAATGTTCCTCTCTCTAGGACAATAAATAAAAAGATGGAGATTACATAGAAAACGAACAAGGAAACACTACCACTAAGAGAAATTGACCGAATAAATTATGTTTTGCATTTCAAGTCAACTTTCCATAATTTATTTCCCACAGAAATCTCAAGTCCCTTACTTTTATCCAGTAAATTTACACATTTCTTATACTTAAACTTCTCAATCTAAAACCTGTTTTAAGACTTTTACCTTTTAGATTGATGGATTCACGTATGTGAAATACAAAAATATAAATCAAATGTTTAATAAAATATAAATCAAAACATAAATGTTTTGCATTGCTAATTTGCCTTTGATAAAGCTATATTTACAGGCTTAATACCTAAAAATAACATGGTAGTAAAAATAATTTCTTCCTCTATATATTCAGTGGGCATAGCTACAAAGCTATATGGCTATTTACAGACACAAGTAGGCATCGTGTAAGCTTCCAAGGGAGTGAAAGAATCAGTACCCTACATAGCTATAATGCCTATGAACACAAGTACCAGCAAGTCATGCTATCACCAAGGGTACAGTAACGGCACTCATGCTTTGGCAGTAACCAATTGCTCTTTAACTGGACTTAAGACCCGCTAAACCAGGGGTACGTCATGCCTGGCACTGGAAACTTTGCCCAGAGCTTAGGAAGTTAAGAGTATTGGCGGAGAACCTACAACTGCCACTTTCCTAATCCAGCAAATCCCAACTACAGTCGAGATATTTATCCTTACCCTCAAAGGGAGCTGGTGTCCTCATCCCTCATCGAGGAAATTTCAATTTGCAACAAACATAAACCATAAAGGAAACCACAATCAAAATGTAGAGCTTTAGAGCCCAATCCAAATAGACAGAGTTACAACGCAATTTCTGCACGTAAGGCATCAAAGCGTTTGCTGTGAGACTGCGTTTCCTAAGGTTTTCAGAAGCTACACCCATAAGTCGCAGCAGTGTGACTGCTCAAACATGAGTAGAAGAAGGACAAGAACAATAGACATGCTACTGTAGAAGGGTCGGAAGCTAAGAAGCTTTCAAGGCCACACAAAAAGAACTCAGGCAACTAAGAAACGCGAAGAATACGTGAGACAGAAAATGACATACCAAATATAAATACAAATATTCATCCAAATGCAAGTGATAAGCCATAAAAAGGTGCATATAATATGCACACTGAGCAAGTTATACTCATGTATTTAGGTATATATATGTGTGTGTGTGTGTGTGTGTGTACATGTGTGTGTGCATGTGTGTGCATGTATGTGCATGTGTGTGCATATGTGTGCATGTGTGTGCGTTTGTGTGTGCATGTGTGTGTGTTATGCAGACTGAGCAAGTTATACTCATGTATTTAGGTATATATAAAATGTGTGTGTGTGTGTGCATGTGTGTGCATGTGTGTATGTGTGTATGTGTGTGTACATGTGTGTGCATGTGTGTGCATGTGCGTGTATGTGTATGTGTGTGTGCATGTGTGTGTATGTGTGTGTGTACATGTGTGTGTGCATGTGTGTGCATGTGTGTGTGTATGTGTGTGTGTGTGTGCGTGTTAGGAAAGTAACTTGTTTGCTAAATGTTCTGGTCTGAATTAGCATGAAATAAAGTGGTCTCAGTTCATATAATTTACTAGGCAATTCACAGGTCAAAGAAATATATTCATGAAAGTTCTGAAAGTTCTTAAAGATGCATTTTCACCCCGAAGAGTAGCTATTATAGCTGCCTAAATTTTTTATCAGGTAGATAATGGCACTATTGATGCTCCTGCAAAGTATGACATTTTCTCAATGATCGGACTTCTGAGTGCTTTCACGCTTAAGCAACATTACCAAATGTGTTCCCAGGTCTTAACAGACTAATTAAATATAAATACCAATCTAAATATAAATAACAGATAGATCTGTAATAATTCTGACAAAAATGAAGATGTATTAAAGAGACTGATCATCAGACTTGAAAAAGTAGGGAATTTCCTGGGCAATCTCATGATGAGAGAAGAAAAGACATCAGCCAGAGGGGGATTTGTCTCCAAGAAAAAGACTTTGGACAGTTTCAAGAATTTGTCAGACTATCTTACACGTGGAGACTGAAGCATAGAAAATAATAGGTCAGTGCTGGGTGTGCCTACTTTGGAACAGGACTGCATACACATGCATAGTCTTGAGCCTCTATGAAAATCTCCCCAGAACCCTAAAGATGGATTTGAAGGGACGGATTATTCTTTGTTTCTTCTCCCCATGTTGTTTATTGAGGACAGGTACCCAGACCTAACTTGGAGCATACGTGGTGACCCCCACCCCAAGTTGGATAAAAGAAGTATTTTGTTTGCATCCTATAGACTAACATAAAATAATTTGATTCATATTCATATTTAAACCTGACAAGAGATTTAGAATTCTTGGCCCATTTTAGCATTTGTTAGTTGCTCTTTTCCATTTTGATAATATTTTTACATAAAGCTGAGATAAATTATGAGTATCTCCCTCTAATTGTATTTCTACTTTACCGCAAGGAAAACCCACTGTTATTCAAATCAATCTTTACTCCAAAAATGGTTGCTAGTGACACCCTGAAATTAGCATCTAACAGCCTCATCAATTCCAGATGACAATGAAATAAGTGCCCGTATTGTATGATTAGGAGTGAGCTTAAAATCCAAAGAATGGTCTCGATTAATTTCAGCATATTTTGCATCTTTTAAAAAGTTCAAGTATTTGGAAAGAAAAGACAGTTGTACAGCAGATTCCTTTTTATTCATGTAATATTTGAAATGGATACAACTTTTCAAGTTGTGCACATGAAACTAAATTCCAATATCTAGAATACTTTATAGTTTCCTTTATTTTCAGAAATTTGAACAATTACTCTCCTATTACAGATTTTTTTAGAAGTTTAGAAGTCATTGTACTTTTTTGTTCAAAAAAGTTTGACTTATTTCTGTACTTTTTTATTTACCTATGTATTTATCTATTTTTATTTGTTTTAGTACATTTGGAATGGAATTTATTTAAATCATATAGTTAAATTAAAAATACCTTTTTTCACATATGCAAACACTTAGTCTCCCATTGTGGGTCCCCATGTTGATGAATTTAGAATTTTCTTATGTAGTACCTAAGTTAAAGGGGAGGCACGCAGACACAACCCTTTGCACATCTTTCTCCTATTGTTGAAATACTTACAGGTACACAGGCTATTTTATTTAATTTTTTTATATATTTAGGCCATGTACAATTCATTTTTTTAAACAAATTGAGCCGGGGAAGAATTTGCAGAGGTTTCTGAGATGCAGACTTACCTTTCTCATTGAGTCAGGGTTTAGAGCAGAATTGATCTGCCAAAGTCAAAGCTGGAGTCTGCTCCCTAGCCCCACAGAAACAAAACTACCTTGTGGATTTACTGTGGCTTTGTTCATGTATTCATCATGGGACACAGTAAGTAATCTTTTCCTACTATTTGGGGTACCACGGTAATTCAAAATCATCAAGGAAACTGTTCATATTTTCTCATTTGAGGGAGGGTTCTCCCACCAGCACTGCAGTGGCTTCAGTCAGCTCTGGTGAAAGGCTTCATTTCTGATCTCTAAAGCATCCCAGGATGGAATGTTTCTCAGCAATGGAGAACAACATAAGAAAAACAAAAACAAAAAACAAACAAAACAAAAAAACATGGTGACCAGGTATGCCTTGTACAAAAGTCCAAGGGAAAAACCACAATGAGTGAAGTAGTACTTAGTTGTCCTTGTCATCCTGGAAGTTAAAAGAAAGACTGACTGAGGACTCTAAATAAGTCTTCATTGATTTCTGGGTACTAAGATGCACAGAATGTAGGATACCCCCACATAAGGGCCTCGGTGAGAGGGAAGAGGGAAGGAGAAGAGAGATGGGAGGATTTACAGTGCCAGAGGTTTGGTCTTTGCTTGGTTATGCAAGTGCAAGAAAATTTAATTCCAGTGTCAAAAGTTTTAACAGGGCTTCCTCAGGTGAGTTCTGGTAGATGTGGTAAGCGCCAAGCTAGGTTTGAGGAGATTATGGGCATCCTCAAAGTGTTACTAACTATGGAGAGATACTTGTTGCCTTGCTCAGGGTACCAAGTGAGACCCTACTCAATGAAATTGAATCAGTGTCTAGTCTAAAATGAGGAAACCTTACTCCATTCTTTCAAGTGATGCTCAGGTCAGGAAACCTCTTTGAACTATCCACATAGAAACGGAAAACTGGTAAACGAAAGAATAGAGGAGCCAGAGGTTGCTCTCAAAGACAAGTGGCTCTTGAAGAGGAAGTCTTCTTCTGGCCTTAAGAGTAAAAAGGCCACCTTTGTGACCTTAAACAACCAGTGGTAAAGTACAGTCAGTGATTAAACTGACTTGTATGTTTCTGCAACACTCCAAGGGATCACACTTGCTAGACATGACACTAAATTAAATTACTTACCCAGCTATTACTAATGACTTTCTGATTTAAAAAAAAAAAAAAATGTGCCGGGTGTGGTGGCGCACGCCTTTAATCCCAGCACTCGGGAGGCAGAGGCAGGCGGATTTCTGAGTTCGAGGCCAGCCTGGTCTACAAAGTGAGTTCCAGGACAGCCAGAGCTATACAGAGAAACCCTGTCTCGAAAAACCAAATAATAATAATATAAATAATAATAATAATAATAATAAAATAAAAAAATGTTCCCAAAACATATGACTTCAGAATGTGGGTAACTGTAACACTTACCTACAGCCAAGAGAGACAAGCCAACTAACTCTACCATTTCTTTAATAATAATGGGTAAGTTTTCTTTTTTCTCTTCTTTTCTTTTCTTTTCTTTTCTTTCCTTTTCTTTTCTTTTCTTTTCTTTTCTTTTCTTTTCTTTCTTTTCTTTTCTTTTCTTTTTTTTTTTTTCTGTCTATCTAGAACCCATCTGCGCAGGACTGATCTCATGCTGATTCCAGATACTCAAGCAGCTGTCCAAGGGCTTAAAAGCAGATCCTGGGACAGCATTCTGAACCAACCTCAGAGCTCACCATAAAACAAGGAGGAGCCTAATTGATGTATGCTGTCCTGGGTCCATCAAAAGATTCTTCTGGATTTTGACTTGGACATTTTAAACATGCCCTCTGTTCTGGTGTCCTGCCTAGAATTTGTAGTGTTAATAAGTTTTGCTTCTGTTTTGCTTCTTCCTCAAACCTCTGTTCAAGCACCAGTCACGGATTGATTTCCCTTCTTGTCTACATCTAGCTGTTATACACATGAAACGACTGATGCACCTTCCTTGTTTGCAGGTAGGCCCAATGGCTGGATATTCTGGTTTATATGTCCAACAAATCCCAGGCATTTGGAAGAGTCCAGAGAAATCATCACCCGAAATTCATATATTAAGCGAATTTCAATGATCACCAATCAGTTTTCAGTGAACAATGGTTTTATTTTCAATATCATTTTCCTTGAGGCCATGCTTACACACAAATTTCTAACTAGTATGTGCTTAGCATACGATCTGTTTCTTTACTCAAAGTGATTTTTCAAAGTCTCACTGTGTTTGAGAAACACAGGAAGGGGTTTCTATAGATGCCTAGGTTTTAGAATACTCTTCTCCTTGTAAGTTCACGCTAATGCAAGAGAGGGTTGCATTATGATGCACAGTGATGCTATGAATTGGTTTGTTTGCCCCCCAGAATTCATATTTTGAATGCCCAGCTCCAATCTGAAGCTGTTTAGAACAGCTCCTTCAAGGGAGTTTATGATAATGACCCTCTTGCAATAAGAACATAGCCAATATAAAGAAAAAAGAAATAGACCCTAGAGATGTACAAGTGCAGAAGAAAATCAATGGCAACACAAGGCTACAGGGTATCCAACAGCAGGACTGGAAGAGAAGCCTCATCAGAATTCAGTCAGGCTGACTCCTTTACCGTGGGCCTTCCTCTCCTGATCTGTGAGAAGGAATAGTTCCCACAGGTCACTCAATCTGAACCACTCTGTTATAGTAGCCTGAGCAGTTTAATAAGATTATTTGGGGGTAGATTTAATTTCAGAGAAGTGTAATCAATGAAGCCACAAATGGTAGTGTTGTGTGGAAGTAAAATATGAGATCAGGGCCTCTTGATCCCAGCTACAATGGCACAAAAACATTATCACGTGGCTCCTCCATTCTCAATCTGGTTTCCATCCTCGCATACACAGGTTCTATTGTGTCTGAGGTGACATTGACCAGATTCATTTGGCCATTAACGTTTTCATGGTTTAGCATTTCTTTTGCATGTGTTTCTTGCATTTATTCTTTCTAGAAGCTCAGATTCATTATTTCTAATTTAAAAAGTATAATTGCAGTTAACTAATATATAAAGATGCAAATAATGGGAACTGTATATATTAATGTACCGCCATATGGTGTTTCTCTCACACGCAAATGGTATAGTGTCAAAATTGGGTTAAAAATATCAATGCCTTTAAACTTATCAGTCCTATGACAAAAATACTTAAGACTTTTGAGATTCATAGCATATAATTTATAAACAATCATTATGCCTCTATGCGACCAACACCTCAGAACATTTATGCTTATTTAAAACTAACAGTGCCTACTGATAAACTTTTCTATATCCTTCTGTCCTTCTATTTTCTATATTCCTTCTGTCCTATATACTCTGGTCATTAGTACTCCACTTTTAGCTTCTATGAGAACAAGTTCATAATTATGCCATGAGTAAGACCATTTAGAACTTGTGTTTGCTTAAAGTCTACTGATGATAGTTTGCTGTCCTAGGTATAGCATCTTAAATGACAGGACTTCATTGTATTTTATGATTGAAAACTGTTCCAAAGAGTTTAAACATCACAATTTCTTTGTCAGGTCAACAGCTGATAAACATATAAGCAGGTTGTTTCTTGGGCTCTGTAACAGGGACTGTTGCAGAAAACATAAGACTAGTTATATCACTTTTATATACTGTTTTCATTTCCCGTGAAATATTTCAGTAGAAGAAGAGTTGGATCATATGGTAGTTCTAATTTTAATGTGTTAAGTAGGCTCCATTCTTTTTGTTACGATAGTGGTGTTAATTTAAATTTCTACCAGCGCTAGATAACTATTCCCTGTTCGTCAGTTTTTCAATAGCACTTGCTATTTTTATTATTTTGCATTATAGCCAATATTACTACAGAGAGATATCATCTGACTGTTGTTTTGATTTTCATGTTTTTGATGAGTAATGATATCGGGAGTGTCTGCATATACGTTTTGACTCTTTCAGTGTCTTATTTTAGGATATATCTACTTTGGTCTATTTACACTTTTAAACTGAATTATTGAACATTTGGTGTTGAGCATTGTGAGACACTTATACTCTAGGTAATAACCACTTGTCAAGACTGTAGCAATTATTGTCTCCTGTAGCACATAATCTGTGGGATTCTTACGTTTTATCTTATCAACCTCTTGACCAGAATTTTCCACAATGTTGTGATCAATAAACATGAATTTATTATTCTTACCTATGGATTAACAAATAGTTGTTGGTATGTTTATTTCCCTTTCTTTCCTTTTTACTTTGATTAACCATGTTTACTGCAGCATTACTTACAAGACAAGATATGGAACTAGCCTAGATGCCCATTAACAAAGGACTATATAAAGAAGCACACAAACACACATATATAAACAAATACACACAAAACATGTACACAATCACAGAAATGCACATGCATATGCATGCACGTGCAGACACACACACACACACATATATATATATATATATATATATATATATATATATACACAGACACATATACACAGGAACAGTTGGTTGAAAAAATGAAAAAAAAATGAACATATTTGAATTGTGTGAAGGAAAATAAGTAGAACTAGAGGCCATTCAATAAGTGAAGCTGTATCCAGACTTTGGCTACTTATGCTTCCCCCTTTTCTCCCACCCTTCCCCACCTTTATCCCTTCCAACTCCTAACACTACTTAGGAAAGAAGATTAGAAGGAAAAGGGGTCATCATTAGCCTGCTTCCGGGTGATAAGAGGTATCGAATTCATTGGCGTGAGTTTGATCTTCATTGTCAGAGTATCTCTCAGGAACCAACAAACAGCACTCAGCACCTAGCACCCAGCACCCAGAAGACAGCAAACAGCAACCACAACCAGTGCCAGCAGTAAAAGCAGCAGCAGCAGGGACAGCAACTGCAACAACAGTGTGGTAACAGCCTCCCCACCCCACCCCTCTTGGGGCATTTGTATTTATATAACCTCTTAAAAGTCCCAATAATTCCAAATGGCATACACTTGCAAAAACTATCAATCGTTGGCAAAATCGACCCCCGGCCAGAGGATGAGGTAAATCATAGTCTGCAGCTATGGGGATCTGAAGCAGCCCCATGTCCCACACCTGCAATTATTCCATGTCCCATGTCGGTGAACAGAATCGTATTCCTATATCATTTTATGTTTTTAAATAAGCCAAAATTCTCACTACATAAAAATTATATATATTATATATACCATACACATAAATATATTACAATATATACGCATTTATATTTTGTGTTTTCTTGCATAAGTAGGATCTATTTTTAAATTCAGATAAAGACAGGAATAAGATTTGTAGAAGGAGACAAGGAAGAAGAACAGGAAGTGTACAGTGTACATGAGCAGAGATTGATTATTATGTGCTTGTATGAAGAGGTTACAGAGAAGTGAAGCTTGGCGCTTTTTACAAGTAGAAACTGTATAATCATGTAGTACAACTTACATATATATTCAATGCCAAAATGTGTCAGCATGTTTATCTCCCAAGAATCTATACAGAGTACAGAATATGAGAATTCTTTCTTCACATCTTGTCAACATTTATGGTTATTGGATTTAAAAAAAAAAAGAATATATATGAAAAGCAATGGAATTAAAAATTGACTGTTCCCTTTCAATGGACAGGTGCACAACCCTTCACCTCCTATTGTCAATTTGAGATTTACTTGTCTGAATTGCTTCTTCATGTTTTTCAGTGATTTTTTTTTAAACACCATTTTCATCTGTTACTACGTTTTATAATTGATCCCCTATGTGTTGGCTGTGACCTGTTAGTTTTATATTTTTTTTAATCTCATTTGATAAAAGAAAGGGTTTCTTTCTTATAAACTTAAAGATATCTCTTCACATTTATTACAGATCTGTATTATAATAGGATAAGTTGGAATACTTTAATCAAATAGCATGTACTTAGGTATTATAAAGTTTCTTAACATTTGACATATGCTCATATTAATTTTTTAAAGATATTGGTTATCCAAACTAAGATTTATATATTCAAGCCAAATGCTCTAAGGCTATTGTTTGTCTTCAGCCAGTTTTTTGTTTGATTTTAAACTATATATATATATATATATATATATATATATATATATATATATTTCGGTATTTATTATTTAGTAACAAAATCATTGCACATAAAGGAAATATAGATAGCATGGGGTAGGAGGAAAAATAATGCCAAGAAGAAACAATCTTCCTTGTCTATGATCAGTTTCAAAATCTCTTATATGTTCATAGTCATATTTCTTATTCACTATCTGCTAGAATTATTTTACTTGAATTGAACTTTTCTATTTTAAATAATTGAGGCAGGCTGCATGTTGAATGATGAGCCAATTAAACATAAATCTTTGAAAATCCATTAGCATAAGACATAATGTCTTCTTTCGAGGTAGGGAGAAAAACACGTTCCACCCCTAAGGAGAAAGCTGCGTCTTCTCTTTGGCAGCATTACTGGTTCTGGTGATTTGGAACTCCCTCATCTACAGTGGCAGCAGGGTTCTCTTGTCAACACAACCCCTGGAGCCAGGCTGGATGAGATGAATTCCCAAGACTGTAAGGTTAAGAGAATGGTTAACAGCAAAAAGGGAAAGAAGATTCTACTGCATGATGTGTTTAACGTCCTGTAAATAGAATGGTCACCCAGCAACTACCTTCAGAACTTGTTTTGGCTATTATAAGACAAAGGGGTCTTTGAATCCCATGTCTCCTCTGTCTGGGAAGATTCTTCTGGTGCCCTTGAAACAGGAAATGTTCACATTAATGTCCATGGAGGTCGTAGCATCTTTGGTAAATTCCCAGCATGGATCTGAATATCTTCTGAGCATTTTCCATAATAAAGAGGCCATGGAGAAAGAGGTGTAGGTTGTTTATTGACTGGAAAGATATGAGCTTATCCTTTCCCCTTTCCTTCAGATAGGAAAGCATCGGAGACACTGCAATTGCATTAACAAGCACAGACCGGTAGTACAACAGTGTACAGGGCAAGTTAGTTGTAAAAACTTTCCAATGCTTTCTAATCATCGCTGAAATTAGTTCCAGAATTTTAAGGAAAAGTTATTTACCTATCTGTATATAGGTCTATGAATATTCTTGGCTAGTTAAGTGTTCTTTGCTGGCTTGAATGAATCACAAATCAATCTTCTTCACTATAAAAATGTTATCAGTGAGGGTGTTTTAAATAAACTTTAATAAGTGAGAATGTAAAACTTTACACTAATTCTCAGGTTTCTAATAACAGAGTATTTGAACCCTATGAATCTTGAAAATCTAATTAGACAATGTTAAGTTCTTTCTAGTTGAAGCCACAGATGTTTCACACTGGGAAAATCAGCAAGCCCCAGGCTTTGTTTGGTCTACAGGAGTGTCAAATTTTCATGGATAATTTAATAGCTAATAACTCTAATTCTTTCCCGTAAAGCAAGAGATGATAAATAATGATTGCCTAAAACTGTAAAATTAACCCTCTAGGCTAATGAAAAATATTAGGAACCATTCAGAAAATTAATTTCTAGTACTATCGCTCCTTTATTGCCAATCTTTCTAAAGTAATATTGTATCTCATAATGTAACAGAAAAGACACATAAACACATTGGAATGATGAGATTCAAAAAATATGTAAAACAATAGCAGCACTCATTGTCTTTTTTCCCTTATTCTCACTGTCTAATCAATTACAGGAAGGAAAAATCCTTAATTTCATGTCCAGAGTGACATTTTGTTTCATAATTGTAAGGTTTGTCCATAGTCAAATAACTAGGCTCTGCAACAAAATTATATGCAATATTAAAAATGGAAAGTATTGAAAGTACACGTTTTGAGACACTTTATTAAGTACATAATCGATCAAGCCCAAGTGCTGCTACAAGATTAGCTCTGAAACTATATAGAATATTGAACTTTGTAAGTGTTAACATTGTCATTAAAATAAGAAGCTGCATTCAAATTGTTATTATAGTCAGTATTGATTTGAGCCAAGCAGCAATATGTACATATATTAAATGGATTTGGATTAGCAATAGTCATCCAATTACTTGGATTTTGAGTCTCTAAATATGAGCAGTTTTAGGTGCTTAGAAATCCAAGAGGCCAACAAGGAGCCTCTGCAGGTGTTCACCATATGGGGTTTATTTCAGGTCAACCTTCACTTGACCTTGATGTTTTCTAGCTCAGAGACAAAAGCTTTGAAACCCAAAAGGAAAGAGCAGAGAGCATACTTTTAAATCATGCATTAGCACTTAGCAATTGGTAAGCCCACTTGCAAAGACCTAGAGTTATGTCCACGGCTCTTTTTTTTTCTGCTAGGGGAGGGGCTCACTGAATGCACCCGAACAGGGAAGCAAGCTACTTGGGCAAGTTGAAAATCAGGCCAGACCTGTACCATTCCTCTCAATTAATGGCACACCTCTAGCCGTCAATAATAGTGTTTGCCGAGTGTGATTTATGGGGAGGAGTACCTCCTTGGAAACTGGCCAGTAAAGGGTAGAAACCCCGAGGAGTTGCAAGTTTAGCCTCGTCTACACTGTGAGAGAAGGGCATTGAAGGATTTCTCTTGACAGCAATTTAAATTCTGTCTATCTGAGTTCCTGTTATTGATTTTTCATAAATGTTGAGAAGAAAAATTTGACCATAGTTCTGACATAGGAGGGCAAGGCACAGACAAGGAAAATACAGTGAAGAAAAGACGAAGATAAAGCATATGTTTCCTACACTAGGACTTGAAAACACTTCCCCTGTTGTGTGCCTCTACCTTGAAATGATTTACAAAAGAAAAAAGCAATGTAAAAGTTGTATTTTCTTTGTAATAAGATATATGATAGATATGCAAGTAGATAAGGTACATTAAAAAAGGAACCACTCTTAACAGCTAAATAAGTAGTAAAAACATTTTTTATTTAAATTCACATCAGTTTTAATGCTACCTCAGAAACTTTTATATATAGTTGCCAATGAAAGCTGGAAGGTTTCTGCTTAACAAATATCCATAATCTCTACATATATTAACATATGCATATATATGTGAACGTGTTTTATTCGTACATGTGATAATGTTCATTGTTTTGTTTTATCAGTATTTATTTTTTAAAAAAGCATCATTATTTTTTAAACATAAAAAAAAAATTGCCTCATATATAGCAGAGGAATGCCTGGTCTGGCCTCAGTGGGAGATTTGCTTAATCCTCCAGAGATTGAGGACCAGGGAACAGGGAGGCCTAGAGGTGGGGGTGAGTACCCAAGAGGCAAAGGGGAGCAGGAATGGGGTGGGGTACAGTGGGAGGAGAAACAGGGAAGGGGAGGGGAAACATCTGGAATGTAAATAAATAAAATTGTCTCTTCATTTTTAAAATGCCTGCCATTTTTCTCTTCTGTAAGGCTTGGGAAGGCCTTAAACACAGCAAAACACGCTCATAAACTGTCCTTGCACATTTGTGCCCAAGGGAGCATAGTGTCAGGTTTTATGTTTGTTTGTTTGTTTGTTTGTTTGTTGTAATTAGCCTTCATGGTAGGGTTACTATAGTACAAACAGAATCATTCTTCCACTCAATTAGATGCTTCAGATTAAAAAACTGTCTTTTTAAATAACCTCTGTAGATGAAGGAATTGAATGGGTTTTGAAATAGGCATTGTAGGAAGACTGGTAAAATGAAGAGAATCTTGGAAATAATGACAGGGGTTGAGGCGGATTTGACATACAAGGATAGCCCATGTGAAGGTGGTAGGTGCATTTGTAAAAGAACTGGAAGCATTCAGATTTTCCAGTGTACAGCTTAATATTTTAGGGAGGAAACATATGTATTTTTCATGAGCTGCATCAGCCATCTTATCTGCTGTAGAAAGGGACAACCTCTTCACTTCCTTATTTTATTGTTATTATTAATCATTCCATTAGTTTACATCTCAAATCCCATTTCCTAGCTATCAGTCCACAAACAGCCATCTCATAACCTTCCTCTCCTCCCTCCCCTTTGTCTCTATGAGGGTGTTCCCCCCCACCCACCCACCTTCTCCTGCCCCACTCCTCCCGCATCCCCCTAAGCTGAGGCATCAAACCTCCACAGGACTGAGTGCGTCCCCTCCCATTGATGTTGGACAATGCCATTCTCTGCTACCTATGTCTCTGGAGCCATGGATCCCTCGTGTACATTCCTTGGCTAGTGGTTTAGTCCTTGGGAGCACTGGGTGGTCCAGCTAGCTGACCTTGTTCTTCCTATTGTGTTGCAATCCCCCTCAGCTCCCTGAGTCCTTTCACCAGCTCCCCCATCAGGGTCCTTGAGTTCCACGTGGGGATCCATTCCGTCTGCAGACACCAAACCTGACACTGTTGTCCTTGCCAAAAGGCACTTGCTGATGGGAACCTGGTATGAATGCTCCTTAGGAGATTCAGCCAGCAACTGAACAATATAGATGTGAATGCTTGGAGGCAACCTCTTCATTTCTGTTGGCCATTTATTTCCATCTAGCATCTTAGACTGTTACTTAACATGATCAGGAGGACAAAGGTCCTCAACATGAACTTATAGCCTTAGCTTCTGGTTAACATAGTATTGTAAAATATGGAGCACTGAACCATTGCACTGCAGTTTTAATATGCCTATAACAATCCTTCTTTTACAGTAAAATAAACTCTGTTCATACATGTCAGTGAAAATGTTGAATTTGGAAATACTTTAGCGATATTTTTTTTCATTGTTTCACAGAGCATCCTACACAGTGTAAAATAGGTACCTTTGACAAATGGCACAAGATTCCAGGGAAGAATTTATCTAATGATGATCATAGTGATTTCCAAACAACAAAAAAAATTAAACCCACTGGTCTCACACCTCAAATAGGTAGGAATTTGGAGCACTTAGGGGTGTTCACTAAATTACAAATGGATGTTCATTTTCTCTGCACTATTTTATTTTCTCTTTAAACACACACTTGTGCAAAAAAAACACGGGTACACTACACTGTGTAGTCAGATATAGTTGAACTGCTTCTTTTTTGCATAAACTTCCTAGAAATAGAATAATCAGATAACTGGTTGCCGGAGCCATGGGTCCCTCCATGTGTACTCTTTGGTTGGTGGTTTAGTTCCTGGAGCTCTGGAGGGTCTGGTTGGTTGATATTGTTTTTCTTCCTATGGGGTTGCAAACCCCTTCAGCTTCTTCAGTCTTTCTCTACTCTTCCATCTTAATGGCTTCCTTTCGGTTCTGTAAGCTTCCTGCTCCACACTCTTCCCTAGCTACACGTACCTACAGCTACTGCTTTGTGTTCTGTGCTTGAGTGATGGTCTCTGATGTACTAAACCATCATATAGTTTACCTTAATTATCAGGTGATCCCAACTTCCTCCCCGTTTATTAAATAATTAAGCGCTCTGGTACATTTAGGAATCTCTCCATTCTGGTATTCTCTATTATATATGATGCACTTCTAATCAGTTATTTGAAATGATTGATTAGGGAAGGTAACATAATTTACATGAAGTCTAGTCAGATGAATAGATGGTACTGGTGCTTTCTTTGCTTTGCTTGAGTTCACATAGTGATAGGGAAAAAAAGGTCACTAAAACCTTAAGATAAATTTAATCACAAAATGGATCTTTAGTAATCCACTCTTTTGATAAATGTCCTGCCACTTTCACGTGTCTTATCACTGTGTGTCAAGTTTACCATGAGCATTTTAATACTATATATAATTCTCTTCAGATTTCCAGTCTTCCTATAATATATGTCTCAAAACCCTTTACATTGCTTTGTCGACAAGGGATATGTAAAAAGACATCTCTTCCTGGAAGCATCAACATGAGCGGAAAAAGTCACTGTGTTTATACTATGGAAATGGCCATGAAGACAAAGCATCGAAGAAAATGCTTCTTAATTAATAATATTAGAAAAATCTGCCAGTCCAAAAATTATAGAGGCTTTCTTCATATATTGTTCTCAGTTGATGGTTTGTAATTTACAGATTATTTTCAGGGTTGCAAATATAGTGTTTTCTCCCTTTCTTCTTTCTCTTTCTTTCTTTCTTTCTTTCTTTCTTTTCTTTCTTTCTTTCGTTCTTTCTTTCATTTTGAGAAGATGCTTTCTTCCAAATTTCTTGTTCTGTAATTCGTCTCAGTACAAGAGATAAAATTGCTTCCTCCGTTTTTCTTGATTACTTTGTGTTCATAGCTATGACACTGTGTACTTACTGTGTTCCAACAAAGACAAATAATTAAGAGGTAAAGTTTTATTAAACATGGAAGGGAGATGGATGTTGGATACTGACCAAACTCATTCTTGAATACCCTTAGTCTTCTTAGCAAGGAAGACAAAGCCTCATGAAATTTTAAAGCATACAAACTTTTCTCCATAGCACGGACGCGTTGCCAAAGCCCATGGCTCTCTGACCAGTCATGACATTCTTTTTCTATGATGGAAAAAAAAAAAAAAACTGACAACATGAAAAGAGAATGTTCCACTGAGAGTTCATTGCTAGGAGCCAGAACTGAATTTGCCATTTCACATAGATGAGAATTTTGAATAAAGTGTATGTCCTTAGGATAATGAAATTCGGTTTTGTAGATGGGGGGGAAAAAAAAACTCCCTCAAACAAAAACAAATAGAGCAGATATCAGAAATAAACCAGCCTTCCTTATCTTTAATCAATCTCAATATGATGATTAGATGAACAAAATTGCTTTATAAAATATTCATACCACACAATTTAGATTCCATTTAATGAGATACCTACAATTATTGCTGGGAAAAGTGACTAGAGAATTTCCCTTAAATTGCAAACAGAGAATTGAGTGGGGTGAGGGGTTCCAAGTATATATATATTTTTTCAACGCAAACTTCTTACTCTTGACATTGCACCGGGTTTTGCATACAAATTCTGTCTTTGTGTTAATATCACTCCCATATCACTTTATTCTACTCTCCTTCTGCAGAATTCTTTGGAAGAAACAAGAGTCATGGGAACTTCACAGGGCACAGAATCATGCTGCCCTGGATGTTACTTGGGAATCTTCGAATCCACCTTTGTCTATGAGATCACCAATTTCCTGCTTCTTCAACAACTATCTCCAGATTTCAGTTCAGGTCTTGTGGAGGATCAAAACCAGATGTAAGCCATGTCCCTGAGCTAAAACAGGGATAAACTGATCCTTGTGTCACAAGTGAGCAGAGACTAATGGTTGACTCTAGGGAAATGGTTCCTGCCCTCAGGCCCTGCTAGTCTTCTCCCTACATATGCCATCCACCAATCACGTATGCCTGTGTTCAAAGTAACAGTATTAAAGGAGAGAACAAATTAGTAGGAAGAACTGAAAAAGAAAATAGTCACTCTATTGGAAAAACTGAGAATTTTTGCACACAAATGCATATTAAGTATTTTTTTTCTACTCTTTTTCTTCCTTTTTTTGTACTCCTTTACTAGCCCTTACATAACAAATTTTAATTTCATAAAATTTGAATTTCATACTGTAAGATTTCCATGAGTGTAACTCTGCAAAGGATCTCAATATTATCACTCTTACCATTTTCCAAGCATAGCATGAGGTCTGTTCCACTAATTTATGTTCTCTGATTCCAACCTTCTAGAAAATAACTCTTTCTTCCTTGTATAAATATTCTCTCCACTTTTGTAACATGGTTCTTTTTATAAGATAGATACCCAGAAATTAGTTTCAGGCCCCACAGTCTGTGTGTGTGTGTGTGTGTGTGTGTGTGTATCTTGTTCATTCCTACACTAGTATATATGCATGTCGTTGTACATATGTTATGGTATACTTGTGGAGGCAAAAGGAAACATTTGCACTTCCTACGTTTAAGGTCTCACTCACAGTGAATGTTTGTATTTCCCATGCAAGATACATTCTAAGGACTTGAGGAGTAGCTAGTTTAACAAAAGCTCTGAGTTTCTGGTTATGTGAGAAACCATGTATATCTCTGAATAAGTGTATACACACACACACAGACACACACACACACACACACACACACACACACTAAAATGTCCTGCCTTTGCAAACCCTTTAGTATATCAACTGTGATGTACATTTTTTATATACATAAATACACATAAATACACACATATTTATGTATCTTCATATAAACATAATTATACATAATATATGTAAATAATCACACATCACCTACAGAGAATTTCTGAATGGTTATTTATTAATAAAACTTTTTTCTTTTATATGTTTTTTGCTCATTTTCTGGATTGGTAGATTATAAAAATTGTATTTTTTTCACTGAAGTTGCTACCACTATTGCTATCTAATATCACCATTTTATAAATTATTTAATCAAAAATACCTAAGAGGCTCAGAAGTGGCACAGGGGAAACCTAGAAAGTTAGTCCTTAATGCCCTCATCTTCTGTGTGCATCTCTCTTAAATCTTGCACGCTTTGGCCTTTTATTTAACCCACTACCTTCAGCTCCAGTGCTTAGGTGAGCACACAAATGATACCTGATTTATTATTCATTCATTTCTTTCTTTCCTTCAAGGTATTCAGTCAGGTATATTTAGGACAAGAATATATTTCTTTTCAATATTCGTATGCCTCTATTCTTATTGCTTCCCACCCCCGTCTCAATATAATTTTTAGTCCTTCTCACTTGAAGTTTGCATTCTCTCTCTCTCTCTCTCTCTCTCTCTCTCTCTCTCTCTCTCTCTCTCTCTCTCTCTCTCTCTCTCTCTCTCTCTCTCTCTCTCTCTCTCTCTCTCTCTCTCTCTCTCTCTCTCTCTCTCTCTTTCTCTCTTTGTGGTCTGTGCTAAAGTTAAAAAAATATCTGTGCTTATTCAGTGTCTATTCAAATCAAGCAGAAGGGAGACATACCATCTACAAAGAAACAATAAATATGTCAAATATAAACTTACAGGAAAATGAAACTGAACTTTTCTTTATTCTAATGGTATTCAACCGCCTTTGTCACTGAGATGAATTCTGTTCAACTTTTTTTTTTTTTTTGTCTTGAAGTCTTTCAGCAAATAGAACTTTCTCCTGGCTTCATTAAAACTTGCTAAATAATAATGCAGAAGTTAGCTGAAGGTTCTTAAGTTTAAAGAGAGGGGAGGGAGGGAGGGAAAGAGAAAAATTGAGAGAGAGAGAGAGAGAGAGAGAGAGAGAGAGAGAGAGAGAGAGAGAGTTCAGTTCCAGCTACTCTCCTGTCTTATCAACACTGAGATTTTGGAAAGGTCTTTACCTTTAATGTGTGAAGAGTTGCCATGTTTAAAACTTAAACTGCACCATTAAATCAGATGTGAGTTGAGCACAGGCATCACAGGTACACTGATAGATACCTAGCTGCCACTGGTCGTCAATGGCTTCTGTCATTATTGCTCTGCTGGTGAGCATGCTCTTTACATAAACAAGCTTCTTCCAGCTTTTTTGCACTGACCCATGTGCAGTTTAGACTTTGATGTTACGAAGTAATTATACAGGATCTCCTACATGATCACAAAAGTCTCTATACCATATCAGTTACAAAACACAACGTTCAATTACCTTCATAGAAAGTTGTGATGCAGAGTCCAGAAAAAAAAAAAAAAAAAAGCCTCAAGTGTCTCTACGAAACATAGGCAAGGCTGCGGTAACATTAAGGGGGCATTGCAAACTCCTCCAGTCTCTGTGTTTATGTTTCTTAGTTTATCTGAAAGGTGTGCTTCGTTCAGCAAATGTCTCACATCTGGTACATGAACGCAACACACATTGTGTTTTCGGTGGCATTTTCTCTCTAAGCAGTATTGAACTTTTCAGCCTCAATTACGGTGTATGAACAACTTCGCAGAGGAAAAATTTATTTTCCAGTCTGCCGTAGTTACATAATGAGGCCCGGGACGACATTTAGATGATGGTGGTCCTCTTTCTAAACGAAATCTCCGGCTGCCCCGTCCTCCTCCTTACAGCTTCTCTGTGTTAAGTTACTATCTCACCTGCTCCAGTCCTTACTCATTGGATCATTTTCTGTTTCTTCATGTCCCATGACACCCAGAACATTTTTTTTCTGTGATACCTTCTCTGGAGGATTCCCCTTTGTCAACCCTGTATTGCCACACAAAAACCGAAAGGAATCTTGGGATTTGGATAATTAGACCTGTTTCTCCCTAGATGGAATCCATGCTAGGCTAAGAAAAAGAAAAGAAAGGAGAAAGGTACCCCACGCATCCTAGCCCTTGGGAGAGAATTGCTTTGCTGGGATCTAAAGAACACACTTGCCTGGCAGAATCTGTATTCAATGGCACATTACTGGGAAGAGCTGAGGTATGATGTTCTTGCCAGGTGGCGGGTTTCTCCACAGAAAGCCTTTCAGAGTTTTATTGGCTTCATGTGTCATGTGTGGCTTACTCATATTTTCAATTTCAAAGCTGTGGCAGACTGGATTTTTATTTGGCTTTGAAAATACCCAGAATCATTAACTGTTTCGTATTCTTTTCAAATGTATTGCTCCGACTTTTGTTTCAGCTCAAAGGGACAAGACAATATGCCTAAGAGGAAAACATCCTCATATTACCTTTTTTCTTAAATATTATCTTCATAGATTTTTGGTATATACTTTTTGTAACTACCATGTGAGCGAGGAATTCAAAGATTACCTCCCAACTGGAGAAAGCAAAGATGCCACTCTCTATTCTCTATGCTTTCTTGGGTCTGGGAATTACATTCTACTACCTCATGCTTTATGCAAACAAGTCACCTCCAAATACTTCCTTAATAGCCAGCCGGGTTTCTGTCACCATTAGTATACCAAATCACCTTCCCAACGTGATTTAACAAAACCGCTCAGTTATCCCCACTCTCATCTACTTGAAGTATCATGCTTAAGTGTCATTCATCCCACGTGAGTTCAGAACCCTTCCTAGGCTTTCCATCAATGTTGAGATAAAATACTTTTTTTTTTTCTGGCATTCAAGTCCATTCCGGAGCATGAAAACCAATCAGTGCATCCCACTAGGATATTAACGGCTTGGCTTGGACATTTCCGACTTTGTGTGCCTTGTGGAGCCAAACCTCAACTCAACTGGACATCAAGAAGTATTTGTTCTTTGTCCAGGTCAAAATGGTCAAAGGAATATATCTCTTTTCTTCAGTGGCTTCTTTTAACTCCACTAAAGGTTATTAGGTCTCCCTGCCTAAACTTATTGTTCTTTATTTTTACCACCGTACACGAAGTTCCAACTTACACATCAGTATGTGTACATGGCCTTTCTCAGAAGCAATTTTTTTTTCTGTCTTTCTTATTACACTGTCCTTTCTTGGCCTCTTAATATAACCCCTGGGCATTTTCTACACCATTTACATATTGAGCCATCTGGTAATAAGAATTTCCCTTTGCGTATTATTCTTTTTAGCTATATAAAATTTAAATGTTGCAAATTGATTAGATGTATTTTATTTTTTTAACTAAAATTTCATCTTGTAATTTCAAATACAAAATATTTGAAGATGTATGTTTCAGAAATTCTAATATATTCTAGAAAAGTTGAATATTGAAAATAATTTTCAGATTTAGTTTGATATTACCTCGATTTCATTTTTCTTCCTCATAATCGGGTCCTTTTACGTAGTAAATCTAAATAGTAAATAGAAACTAATTTAATTTTCTTAAGCCAGGTTATATTACTATTTTGACACATCCTCTCTAAATGGGTGTTGACATTTTAATATTTGAACACAGCCACAAATAATGTCTCATTTAATTTTGGTCTTATAAACAGAAAAAAAAATGAATTTTTTTTTTGTAACCTAGACAAGAGATAATTTTCTCACAAAACAGGTAAACTTTCATTCTGTCATTCCAAGGCAGGATTTTGCATATTCAGATACACAAGTCCACACTGCTGGAGTGGAAATGTGTCTGGGCTAAGGAAAGCTTCTTTGCTGCCTCATCTTAAAACAGCTTCAAGCCGGGCATGGTGGCTCATGCCTTTGATCCCAGCACTCGGGAGACAGAGGCAGGCAGATTTCTGAGTTCCAGGTCAACCTGGTCTACAAAGTGAGCTCCAGGACAGCTAGGGCTATACAGAGAAACCCTGTCTCAAAAAACCAGAAAAAAAAAAAAAAAAAAAAAAAAACCAAACAGCTTCAATTTTCTATCAAGATTTTTCCCCTTTCAACCCCTATGGAAGAGTTGGGGGAAGGACTGAAGGAGCTGAATGGGAATGCAAGCCCATAGGAAGAACAGCAGTGTCAACTAAACCCAGACCCCTCAGAGATCCCAGAGACTAAGCCACCACCATGGCTCTCACCACAAACGTATCAGAGGACTTCCTTGTCTGGCCTCAATGGGAGAGGAAGCACCTAATCTTGTAGACACTTGATGTCCCTACAAGGGAGAATCTGGGGGTGATGGTGGTGGAGGAGGTAATTGGATGGGTAGGGGAGCACCCTTTCAGAGGCTAAGGAGAGGGGGAAGGGTTTTGAAGAATTCTGGGAGAGGGCACCAGGAAGTGGGGCCACATTTGAGATGTAAATAAAATAATTTAATAAAAAATTCCTTTTACATAGTTGACTTTTTTTTTTTTTTAAGTGAATGGAAAGATGACTATTTTGCTCATGTCATTTGACAACTCAATTTAGATCAGGTGACAATACAAACCTGTCCTCCCAGCTGTTCAGAAGCCGGAGGTGAGAGGAGAATCACAAGACCAGGATGGCATGGAAAATCTCATGAGGGACAAGAGTGCTTTCACATGTGAGCAAGGTCTCAGGTGCAATTAGTAGTTCTGAGAAAAGAAAACCTGCATGCTAATTAAGGCAAAATGAGAGTCACTTCCTGTCCATTGCTGAAAATATGCTGAAATGTAGGGAAAAAAAAACAAAAAAACAAATCTTGAAGTTTTTCTGTTGTCATGGTTTACCATTCTTTTTCATTCATTTCTTCCTCCATTTCTTTTTTTTTTTTTTTTNTTTTGTAATTGGATATTTTCTTTATTTACATTTCAAATGTTATCCCCTTTACCGGTCCCCTCCTCCCGGAACTCCCCTATCCCATCCTCCCTCTCCCTTCTTCTATGAGGGTGTTCCTCTACCCACCACACACGCCCACCTCCCTGCCCTCAATTCCCCTACACTGGGGCATCTATTGAGCCTTCCTAGGACCAAGGACCACTTCTCCCATTGATGCCTGACAAGGCCATCCTCTGCTACATATGCAGCTGGAGCCATGTGTACTCCTTGGTTGATGGCTTAGTCCCTGGGAGCTCTGGGGTGTCTGGTTGGTTGATATTGTTGTTCTTCCTATGGGGCTGCAAACCCCTTCAACTCCCTCAGTCCTTTCTCTAACTCCTCTACTGGGGACCCCCACACTCAGTGCAATGGTTGTCTGTGAGTATCCACCTCTGTATGTGTAAGACTCTGGCAGGGCCTCTCAGGAGAGGGCTATATCTGGCTCCTGTCAGCAAGCACTTCTTGTCATCCACAATAGTGTCTGGGTTTGGTAACTGTATATGGGATGAATCACCAGGTGGGACAGTTTCTGGATGGCTTTTCCTTCAGTCTCTGCTTTACAATTTATCTCCCATATTAGCTCCTGTGAGTATTTTGTTTTGGACTTCATTCTTCTTGAGCTTCATGTGGTCTCTGAAGAACGAAAGACTCTAGTAACAAGACACCTTTGCCTCACTTCAAAACTTTAGTGCATCAACTCTGTCAACTCTGTTGCCTGAAACTGAAGAAGCAGAATGAATGACCTCAGTTTTCATCCGAGCTTGAGTCCTGGAGCCTTAAGCCAGAATGTGTGCTTCCCTACTGGTTCAACTCACACATGGATTTTCCAGTTATCAATGGCAATGCTTTATAGAGTTGTTACAAGAAGAAACAGGAGCCTTTCTGGAGATGGAGGAAACAATGCAAGCAAACCCTTTCATGTGTCTAGGGAAGAGCGGGCTGCAGTGCAGAATTTGCATTTTACAACTAAAGCTGCAAATTTTGTAATGTCCCTAAACTATAAAGGAGCTTTCTAAATAATAAGGGCACATTAATATGGCATAAGTATGCTGCCAGCCACATGCACAGATTTTTGAGTTGGAATTTTGCCACAGTGATGGTGACTATGGTCTTCTCTCCTTTGGTCCTCATAACTTACACACCCTGCATGGCACGTTCCCAACTAAACATAACATGCTGTTGTCTCTTACTGCTTAATTATAGCTCATATCCCTAGCATATGTTTCACACTGTCAACAAAAGAGAAAAGCCTATTTCAATTTGGACCAAATTTAGTGTCTTTAAAATATTCAAATATGCTGTTTTACAATAACATATGGCCATGAACAATGTTTTTCATTTTTTTTTTTCCCTAACAGTATCTCTCTTTAAGGATAAATCATCTATTCCAAGATTAAATTAAATGGGCCCTGCTGTTAGAGAAAAATGTTTTTGTGCTACAACTTGGCTTCCCACATTAGTGTTTATTAAATCTTTAAAAACTTAAATAACCCCATGATAAAATTCAGGAATATGAAAAATTGCATGTGTTTATATTATAATGGGTTTTAGTATATTAAAAAGTAATATTAAACCAAATGACTTTATAAACTAGAATAACAGGACTGGGCTTTGGGTGGAATTATATGGTGCCAAATCGCATATCAAGCAAGGTTCTGGGAGGCTAAGTCACTTCCTGGGCCTCTTCTTGTCCCTTTCTTATACATGTGGTAGAGTTGATCATATTCATATAATCCTCTCAAGGGGAAAGGAAAGTCTTCCATGCTTCTTTAATGTTTACAACTATAAGTTTATATTTTATGTTTAATTCTTGAAATCTTTCAAAAACTATGAAAGCTTATTTTCTTCTATCAGGCTCTAAGGAGAAGTCAATTTGAAATTAATACATGCTATGGTTCTTGGTTTCTATGTTCCAAGAAGATATAAACCTCAACCACACTCAAAACAGACTTACCAAATTTACTTGTTTCATTCCAGCTAAGTTATTTACCTTAAGACACAATAGCAACTTAGAACAATCTTACATATCATATATACATATCATATATATACATATAGATCATATATACATATATCAATTGTATATACAGATACATTATGTATCATATATAATATACATTTTGTTCCCCTCAGAAGAACTAAAATTTAATTGATAAGGCTACTGTACCCTTAGCATAGTTTCTGGATGTAATGAATGAATATAACCAAGGCAATGTATTATCTTGTCCAAGGTCATACAATGGACTTGTATTAAAATAATTATTGGGAGAATCATCCTTGTGGACCCCAAGGAAACACATTTTTCTGTGCTGCTTTTTCTGCACAATTAGTCTGAGAGTAGCTAGGAATCATTTGGCAGCCGCAATAGTCTACCTCCGTACTCAGTATTACCTATAGAAAACCTAGCACTCTCATGACCGTTATTGTTATTTAATATTCAGAATTGGTTGCAAGTTATGTAAATGTCAAGGGTACGAATATTAACCATGGTCATGGTATTTTTTCTCAAAAATAATGATTTGTATTTCAGCTTAGTTGCTATTTCATTTTTTTAATAAGAAAAAAACAGGAGTTGTATATACTTCCTTGAGAAGTCATTGTGTCCTTCCCCTGGGTATTAACTGTCATGCTATGCTGACACTGGGAAGAAGAGATTAGAAAACAAACATGATACATTACTTTGTCCTTTCAAATATATGAACGTGAATTTCATCTTTTTTCTACGAAAATATATCACTTACTATTTATTTAAAAATGATAAATGCAGTAATTCTATTCTACATAATTTACTAGGGGTCAAAGAAACAAAAGCTACATTCCAGGCAAAGACTTCTTCTATTATTTTTACATAAATGTAGGAGACCTTTGAGGGCTCTAATTTCCCTTAAAACAGCTAAAATACCATTCCATATGTGAATTATGGTTTACTTGTTTGATATAAAGGTTTTATTAAATGATTTGAAGTGGCTGGAGAGATGATTCAGTAGCTAAGCTTTTCCAGAAGTTCTGAGTTCAATTCTCAGAACCCACATAGTGGCTTGCAACCAGCTATAACAGGATCTGATGTCCTCTACTGGCATGTAGGTATACATGCTGATAGAACATATGTGTGTGTGTGTGTGTGTGTGTGTGTGTGTGTGTGCGTTTGTGTGTGTGTATAAAAACTTTTTAAAAATGATTTTACCATTAAATTTGTTGATGTCAATTATTATATTCTAAAAATTTATCAATTATAATTACATTGCATAATGCTATAGATAGTAAAATCTAATCAAATTTCACATTTTGATGAACTCTGCCTTTTATCATTATTTAAAAATCATTTATTTAATTAAAATGGTTTCACAAAGACCATTATAAACAGAACCTAGATGTTTTCTTTAATAACCAATCAGAAACATCAACCCTTTCAAAGCCTTCTGCTCACTCTTCACAGTCTCAAACAGAGGATGAATATGACAGTGACACATAAAACTTCATTTTCTATTGTATTCATTTTGGACAGTTCTGTGTAGTGGGGCCTGTGTGGGGTGGGCGGTGAATTAAGCCACACACAAATGGAAAACTGGGCTCCATTAAAGGTCCCAGGTTCATTTTCACAAGGAATAAAATGTAAATACCAGGCCATAGTGCTACTGGCCTCAAAGTCCTGAGGATGACAGGATATGGGCTCTGATGCTTAAGAAACTGCAGTCTCTGTTCATTGAGAGCTTGGGGATTCTGTCTGTTTGCCAAGTAATTGCCATACTTCTCCACTGGTGAAGCAGAGATTGAGCAATGGGGTATTATCATAAAGATGTTTAAAACAATCCATTATGACTTGGCATCTTTTGACCCTGATACAAAATTAACAGGAGCATTTTGCTTTGCTGTAATTCTCCTTTCTGTTAGAAGGGGAAGAGGGTGATTTATGGGGGCAGTCTTGAAATAGTTTTTAAAATTGTATTTGGGGCAATTGACTTATAGAAAATCATATTGGACACTTTGGCATGTGCGCCTGTGTGGTAAATAAACCTTGTAAGTTTATCTGTTTCTCCTGAGATCTTACTATCTTTTAGATCTTTGCCTGTGATGAGCATAGAAACCTGGAACTCAGGTCAACTCTGCTTTGAAGAAAAAAGTCCCTTGTTTCTCCAGAACTATATATCAAAGGAAACCTTGACAGTCAATCCTGGCTTCCTAGGCATATGGATTAGCCTTTATTGCTCATAGATAAGATGTCATGATGTACAAATTGATTTTCTATCTCTGTCTCCTGGTTCTAAAATTACCAAGGACAATATGCCTACCATGCAGTGGTGCTGCCTTTGATCTGAGGAAAACCAGGGAAGGAAAGCATTGAGGAATATTTTAATTACAGGATTTGAAAACAAAACAAGAAAGGGTCTGTTATATCTATCGCTAACCTCCTCATTTGATCTCACTGCTTCTGGCAATGACTATAATAAGGCTGTTCTTATAGACATAAATGGTCATGCTAAAGGCATAGATAAAGCAGTTTGAATATTGTTGCTAGTAATTAATACCTTTAATAAATGCAAATAAAAAGGTAACAACTAGTAGCCAAAGCTTTTAATAGCCTACCAGTGGTCTCCGTTCTGTACATTATACAAAATAAAGTGCCCTTTCTATGCTAACATGTCCAATGCTTGGTAAAGCATTATTCCCTCCTTCCCCTTAGTGCATGTCTCTTCCTGCTCTTTGCAACCTTCCTTACTCAGGACTTTATCTCCTCCTGAAACCATTCGCCTCTTTGAGTGATAAATAACCCTTTAATTTACACTAAGAATAATTGCTTATCATTTACTTTGAAGAAAAAATGTAAAGTTGGGGCCTGTAATAAGTTTAAAAAGAGCTTAAAGTTTAGGATATATTGGGTTTCAGTCTTTGTTTGCACTTTACCAGATACATAGTATAGGGTAAATTATTTTGAAACAATGGTGTGGCTATGACTAATATAATTTGTGATACAAAGTAGCCTAGCATCCTCTCAGTGTATAGCATGTGGTCAGTATATATTATTTTTATTGGTACCAATATTTTGTTAAAATATATCTAGCTAGAAGCAGTCCTGTAGCTACCATGTTTATGATCTACCTAGATGGCAAAAACATTTAAGGAAGGATGAATGAACTACAAAGTATCATTGGTCTTTGTTATTATTAGGAATCTCAAAGGCTACCTTTGAAGAGAGGCTACATTCACCTACTATCTTTTCAATAGTAGGAGTCTGTCAGAGACAAGTGTGACTTTTAGGTTACAGGGTGTGATTTTGTAATAGAGTTGTTTTAAAATGTTCTAGAAACATGGACAGCAAGTCCTCCAAATTGTGTAGAAGACCAGTGCAGAAGGAACGTTTAAGTTCTACCTTGGAAAATGTGCTATGAATGTGGGAGTGAAACACAGGCTTCCAAAGGAACTGCTACCATACAGACTACTGCATGAAAGGGAACATGCAATATAGCTTAGAAAACTAACAGATAAGGATAAATTCCAGGTTGATATGGAGGAAGAAAGCAAAACTTGTCTAATGAAACCATAAAGGAGATCTTAAAGAATACTGATTTTGTGTGTAAACAAAGTTCATTCACAAAGACACATTCTGGTTTTTCTCAATGGCACTAGCATTCTATATATATATATATATATATATATATATATATATATATATATATATATATATATTAAAATATATATATTATATATTATATATTTAATATATATATATATATTAAAAATAGCATATTAATTTTAGTCCTTGTCCTACCTTGCTCTTCATATCTAGTATATGAAAAGATCCAGAATGCAAAGTAAGGCCAAAGTCAGAACGTTACTGAGAGAGTCAGCCAACTGTGTTCCAATAGCTGTGTCCCTAAAGATAAAGGGCTTGTCTGTTTTCCTGTTTTCATTTCATTTATATATGTGCTGTTTAAAGAGGGTAGCCATGCTCTCTCCATAGAAGACTGTCGCATGGACTAACTAGAAATGCTGTATGCAAAACCTTGCATCAGTTGTTTGTAGATCAGAAGTTAAAACACTTTATGGGACCAACTTACAGTAATTCAATAAATTATCCCAAGACTATCTGAAACTGCTTGGTAAATAGCTTCTTAATTTATTTTGGCAGTATAGAGAGGACAGGAAAGATATTAACAACTGTCTACCAGCGAGACTGCCTAGTTTGTTTTACCCAATATTGTTCTGAAGATGGTTGTAATCCTTTCATGGGATCATTTATTTATTCAGTGGTATTAGTTGAAACTCTAGTAAATGCACCAGAATTGGAAGTGATACAGTCATAATCCCTGCTTTCATGTGGCTAAATCTAGTGAAATGCCTCTTTCCTCACAGACTTAATAATGGTATTTGATATATACTTTTGTATATTTTGATATGGTATTTGAAATATCAAAATATCAAAACAGCAAAATAGACTCCTATCATTCTTATTATTCAGATTATCTTATAAATGAGGATACTGAGCCTTCATGAAACAGGAACTTTTATCCGATTCACAGTCCACTCATAAGGGTTAGATAACTTTGAAGCCTAACGCCTTTGACTGGATGTAGTGTTCCCCTGCCTAAATTCACACTGACTGTTGACTGCCAGTGCAACTGTGCTGTGCACCTTTAAGAGGTGGTTAGGTCATAGGTGCTCATGTCACTGAGTGTTTGCATTCTTTTCTTAGATTGAATAGGTTTTGATGAGAAAAGATGGGCTCTGGTGAGTGGGTGTGCTCTTACCAAGAAACCTTTCTGACACCTTGCCACTTTTTCAGCAACTTGCTCACCATTTCTCTTTTCTACCAGTGCAGTACATATTTAAGATGCCAGAAAGATGTGGCTTTCCCCTCTTGTGTTTTGGTCCTTCAGAACTGCACACAAAATATATCTCTTTTGCATATAATTTAGCCAGACTCGGATATTCTGTCATAGCATCACAAAATTGACTAAGACAACTAATAATGCTAGACTTTCCTCTACACCACACACTGGGCCTCACTGGAATATTAGGCAATTTGTTCCCGGGTTCAGGGAGATTTTTTTCTACTTCATCCTATAGATAACCTTCACTACAGTGATGAGCATGAGCTTAGGATACATTCTAGGCACATTTATGCTGATGCGCACGCTGTCACCCATTGCTAATATCGTTGACAGTGTTTGTGAAGAGGAAAGGTTTCCTTTGGCTCATTGTCTTAGAGGAGTCAGTTTATAACTGGCTAATCCTTTTGTTTTGGACATGTGAGATTACACCATGGCAAAGAAAAGGAGATGAGGTCCTATTGTCTTCTGTAGAAGCAGTAACATCCTCATGAATTCTTGGCAGGCTCCCTCTCTTAAGAACTCCCCTGAAAAGAGCAGTTCAAGGGACATTTTAGCACATAGATCACTAAGAAGTATTCAATATGAAAATCCTCAGAACCTGAAAATGCCTTATTGAATCTATTGAGAGGAGTTTGGAATACATGTTTGTATTTTACATATTTCTGTTTATTGTATGCCTTCACAGGAGTTAGGTACTCCGATTGTATCAGCAGGGACTTGGGTCTACTATCCTTTTGTGGTTATTGTTGTAGCTGTTATAAAATACTAATCAACACAACTTAGGGCAGGAAAACATTTGCATAGCTTATACCTACAGGTCAGAGACCTCATTGAAGGAGATCAAGGCAGGAACCAAAGGCAGGCAGGCAGTTCTTCCAGTCTCCTTTCATAAGGTATTGGTATTGCTCTAACTAGAGACATCAGGCACAGCTGAGGAAGCACAGTAGACAACAAGGGAATTCTGGTTTCGAGGTGGGGCTAATGCTTAAGTAACTTCCTTTCACTAGATCATCAGCCTGGGAAATGATACTGCCCTTAGTAGGCTAGGGCCTCCTTTATCAGATAACAATCAAGAAAATTCCCCTACCCGAGCAGTGTCTACAGGCTAATCTGATATAAGTGATCCCTCAATTGAGAAACACTTCTCAGATAACTCAGGCTATGTCACACGCTAACTGAAAGCTCACTAGGGCAGAGCCTATGTGCATCCCAGAGTCAACTTTCTTCCTGAGAATGAACGTTTCTCATTGTTAAGGTGAGAATAATGGACGTGGGAGACCTTTGAGACAATGGATGTAAACAAGTGAATAGCAGCAATGTAATCTATTCTAAATCAATGGTCATTGTCTGGACACCCAACATATGCACAGCATTACATTGATTGCTGTGTTATTGGAGCAGCAGGATGCCAGTGTTGATGAATGAATATTCTTCTCGATATAAATTGGTAGCTAAGTACATCATGTCTTATTCATTACCCTTCACAACATTACAAGTTTGGAATTGCGTCTTTATTTCCCCAGTGAGATGCAGTTAATTGTCCAAGATCTTATAGCTGGATGGCCAACTTCCACCCTAATTCACTGAAGCCACCCAATTACTATACAATTAATGCTGCATAATATAAGTGAAAATATTTGGTCTGAGAACCACAAGTGGCTTAGCAAAAGCAAAAATTTAAAAAATGATTGCTGCAAAAGTTATCAAATGCAAACTGCATTCATCAAATATGCACAGTCAGTACTGTTGTCGTACGACACATGAAGACATTTCCTTCATTGTTACCTTTTATCCTGGCATTCATGGGAATTCATAAACGGAAGTGTCTGTTCACATTTAAAGCCCGTTAAAAAGTGCTAACAAGAAAGAGTCACAGTAGCCCAGCAGAATTGCTCATCTGGACTTGAAGATCCCAAAATGCTTAGTGTATTTTTTTTTCTTCCATATCATAATCATGTTGACATTTGTTTCAGAGATTAAAAGAAGAGAAAACAGCATCTGAATGGAAAAAAGATGCTCAAAACAGCTGCCAGTCACTAAGCAGCTGCTGAATGAGCCCTGAAAACATCGCTCCTCTCTACACTACCAGCAAATGCCATTCTCTCTCATAGGGAGTGGTACGGAAGCCGGGGAGGGTACAACGAGCACCCTAGTAGTTGGATATCACACATCACCTCTAACAGGGCACACAGCACAGATAAAAGCGGCAAATAATACCCAGATCCCTGATGTGCACTTCCGTGTGTGTCTTTGAACCATTGTGTGGAAAGGCTGACAGTAGCTAGCAAGGTGGGAAATAATCTGTTTTGTATCCTAAAAGGAGGGGCATATGCTGCCCTTTTTTCCCCCTCCTTAATTTGAGCCGCACAAAAGCAGCCAGTGGCATAATGAAGCTAATCACAGGAAACTAGCTAGACTTTGTGTGAGGCTTGCTAATTCGTTCGAATGCAAATTTTCCATAAAGAGTTATTTACATCTCACTAACCACCAGGTTCACACCTGGGGTTGGCAACACCTGGCAGTGTTCTTAATGAGTTCACCACTGTTTCCAAAGAAAATGCTGACATTAATAAATGTAATGTTACCTTTAGCGTGAGGAAAAGTACAAACATAAATGTGGTGGATTAATAAAGGTCATTGCAATCTAACTCCCTTTCGGTGCTAATGTAGCTTGACAGTATTTGCAAGCCAGGAAGGAGATGGAGGAAAAGCCTTCTGTGATAAGTCGATCTTTCCTGGCGCTGCCTGATTGCATAAGGGCACCTGCTTAGGCGAGTTTGCCCTCTATGATGCTTTTGGCATTTTCCAAAATGGCACCTGAGTTTCTGTCATATTCGATCGAGTCTGTCACTAAATCCTCCTGATGCTGTTCTCCATATTTCTCAAGTCAGTCCCTTCATTTCCATTTTCACGGTCTGCCAGAGTCCCGGCCTGACCTGCCTGAGTACATTACCACAGCTGCCTCCAGTAGAGCTAAGAAAAGAAGCAAAAGGGGGCTGTCTTCACCTGATGTTGTGACTAATGCTGAACCCACTAATAATCACCGAGTGCTTGCTAGGTCTCAGCCCATTGCCCAGGGCCTTAGAATCAGGTAAAGAACAGCTGGCACTTTCTACTCTCACAAAGCCTGGTATTTAAAGGACACACACTTAAATAATATTAATGAAGAAAGAGAACATTTGCTATGCACAAACTAAGTAGTTTAGATAACATATGCCATCTACAAGCCAAGGATAGGCGGTCGGTGATGATCTCGTACAGGTTTTTAGTTGGCTGTTAAGTTTTCTTAAATTTGTTAGTCTCTTATCCCTTAGCTTTTTGTACAGCAAATGTACCTTACATTTCCAAAAATAAAAGCGTCTATTATTCTCTTATATCTGAGAATAATACATGCCACATATAATTTGTCTTTGGCTATTCTACTTTACTATGCTAAATCCGTCTTACCCATCAGCATCTGTAATCGCTTTCTCCTTTTTTCATCATGGTTTTACTCCTCCATAATCAACTATAATCCTTTCAATTCATTCAGTTAAGTCATGCGTTCATGACACATAGTACTTATGTATTTATACACAGAAACACTCAGAAACACGCAAACCCATGGAACACACAGCACATGCAGTACTTGGAAACAAACCCGAAGCCTGAGGCATGCTGGGAGAGCTACATATACCCCGTCTCTACATATTGCCCCAGTCCTAGGTCTATTGCTAGACAGCCACCATGCCTCAAATGGTTTCATTAACATATTAAATGCACCCGACCTGCTTCTTTCTTTTCTTCTTTATTATTTCCGTTTTCACATGTTCTCAGTATGTCCATACAAACTGGAAAGTCTTCACTGCTCCATCTAGCAGAGAAGGAGTCAGAAAGTGTACGATAGAAGTGAATGCCTTCAGGCATCGGATTGAGCCACTGCCTGCCCTGCACTTTAGAGGCTGTTCTTCTCTTTCCAGAGTCACTTGTCCTTTGGCAAAACATCCTTTAAGAAAGTCCCTATGAAAAAAACCAACTTTCCCCTTGATGCTTTTTCATTATTGTTCAGAATTCGTGTACATTTTGCAAAGATTTATATATATATATATATATATATATATATATATATATATATATATATATATATACTGTCACTGTCTTCAGATACACCAGAAGAGAGCATCAGATGGTTGTGTGGGCAACAGAGGGCATTTTATTACAGATGGTTGTGAGCCACCATGTGGTTGCTGGGAATTGAACTCAGGACCTATGGAAGAGCAGTCAGTGCTCCAAACTGCTGAGCCATCTGTCCAGCCGCCAGAATTCATATACTTTTGTCCTGAGAGCTGAGCTGTAACCTTTTCTTCACTCTTCCCTATTAGGTCAATAGCTCTGGCTGATCATCTTCAGGATAGCCAAGTGGATATACAAGTGCCATTCTGTATTCTTCTTCGGATATTTCCATTGTAGATCTGAATTTGGGGAAGGCAAGCTCACTACTTCTTTTTGAGCCAGTAGAAGTAAAATGTCAGCTCCATCTCTCCCTAAATACACCTGAGCTGTGATCTGTCTCACATATTTGGTGTCTGTTGCATCATTGATGCCTAAACCCCCAACCCAATCTTGAATCCTGCCACCTCGGGATATTAAAATGCAAAGTAGTATGAATTTCAGTCTGAAAGTAGCAGGCACCGGAGAAAAGTTTAGTGTGAATATAACTATCAGGGCAACGAATTTGGTATGGATACCTTTAATGAAAATGTTCAATGTCTTTTAAAGCATCTTGAATGTAGTTTCATGTACATTCTGTGTAAGCAGTGTGGATTATTTGTGTGTTGGATAGACAGATGTCTGATCTAGGGTACTAAATTGAGCTCTGCTTTTTCTGAAATTCGAGAAAGGGCAGAGCTAAATCTAGCTGCAATAGCTGTCTAGACTCAGTTTCTCTAAAGACAGACTGTGAGAATCCCTTTTACAACTTTACATTTTTCATTGAAGTTCAATGGACTCCACTTCTACACCCTTCTAGGACACCAGCAGAGCTTGCAGTTCATATTACAGAATATTTACAATTAACTTCCTGGTGGTCATGATATCTTGGGATATGACCAGTTAGCCTTTGGCAACTGTTGAACAGGAATTTAAAACCAAGGGAAACTCTACCAAAGTGTGTCTGGTACTGTGTGTAGTAAATTACAAGCATTGACTAAATATCATTAGATATAATCACCTAGCTATTTCTGCAAACTGCCCCAAAGCTTACATATTTTCCCATAATTGGTTTATAGAATGTATATATGATGCTAATTCACTCTTTTAATAACTTTTTTCAAGCTATTATAGAATAACCATAACTGTTGGACATTAATTTTTAACAAGGTGTCTATAGTCAACTATTTATCATTTATAACATGCATGGCAAAAGCATTATCAAACATTTATTAAGTATTTATAAATAATTTTCCTACTTCTAGCATGTGTTATAAATATATTATTAATTTATACCTAAATTATTAATAACAAATCCATGAAAATGAATATGGAAGTAACATTTATTATATAAAGGCATTTGGTGACCCTTGCAATCCCTCAGGTAGACTCCTACATGAACCTCAGGTAGGCATGAAACAGTAATGTTTCTTATCTAAAATATAATATTTAATTGGCACCCTGCTACATTTAATGACAATTCTGCAACTGACCAGTCACTTTGGGAAATGACTTGAGTCTTTTTCATCGCGATGAATGGGGCAATAGACCTGTTTAATGTATTATGCATGTTTAATGTATAATGTATCTATTTTGCTTATTTGTAAGTATTCCATGTTACAGAGAAAATATAATATCTACTCACCTAATAGGGTACTGGTGCTTCTTACATTGTCTCTTGAGCTGTGTAAATGTCCTGAGATATAACTAAGGTGGAAAAGCATACATTGAAGGACCTGTGAACTCAGAGGAACCCCTCGACCTGCCTCTTTGTCTGTGGGGTACCATGCTTTATAGGGGAAAAAAAAATCCATATCCACAAGGTTGAAGTCAGCTTGTGGGATCAGTGTGTATGAGGACATAAATCTAGAGAAACAGTCTCCTAGCCACAAGGCCAATTCCTCGTCACTGTAGTACTTAAAAGAGAGTTCTGATGTGGCTCGAACGTGAGCTTTGAAGGCTTGCTTGCATTATGAGCTTTGTACTGATTTTTTTTTTCTTTCTTTGAACCTCCTACCCCATAGTCCCAGAAATCCAACCTGGGATCCAGTTAGGGAAAGTTACCATACACACCAGAAACACAAGACAACACAAGAATGATGTCAGAATCCTAAATTGAAGGTGTTCCTCAAAGGGGGACTAACCCATCATCTGATTCAAGGTTTCTCATGCTCTTCATATCTCTCAAAAAGGACACTTTTTTTTCCTAGAAGATAAAATAAATTGTTTTCTGGCTGATTTTCTTCTGTAACGGAAGCACCTTGCCCTTTTGTTGTTGGCTCAGTATCTTCTTCACACTCATCGCAGATCTTTGCAGCAAAGACAATTAGGGAAACTAGATCACGGACATAAACTAACCTTTGGAATAAACCATATCTCTTGTAATAAAATAACATTAAATGCCTACAAATGCTTAGGAATTAAACCCCCAGAAGACAAGACTTCAGAGCAGTTACTGTATTTTGCTTCCTGGTGGGAAAAACTGAGGCAAGATTCCCGTCAGCATCACCCGATGTCCCGGGTTTTTCTTAATTCTACTTAGACTTTCTCCTTTTAAAATTTTTGGTGGGACTAATGAAGATGATGAATCACCGCTTTAACCCCACTCTCACCCAAACCCCGCCCCCAAATGTACCCCAAACTGCTTCTTAGCATTCTTATTGCTTTCTGAATAGCGCGTAGTATTTGGGGAGCGGACCGTCGCATGAAGAACATAGCAAGCAAAGCATGAGGAGAGGAGCCTCCTGAGTGTCTGAGATGTTTACTCTGTCATTACAGCAATTAACCTCGACTTCGCAAGGGTCAATTGAAACAGCTCAATGAGTGAAATGTTGGGACATTCCCAGCCCCGATGAGGGCCTGCTGCGGTTCATCCAGATTAATGAATTATAAATGTAGAAGACATAGTCTTCTAATAGGGTACCACTTATGCTTTGGAGGAATGCCAGGTTATGTCAGGTGGCCACGCCAAAGTTACTAAAATTTAGTGAGTTTCACCAAAATTTGATATTTTCTTTCTTTCTTCTTTCACTATTTATTTATTTTTATTTTATAAGTATGAGTGTTTTGCACGCATGCAGCCATGGGGCACTGTGTAGATGTCTGGTAACCATGGAGACCAGAGACAACACCAGATCACCTCTCAATGGAAATGCAGACATTTGTTAACTACTATGTGGTTGCTGGGAAGGAAACCTGGCTACTCATCTACTGAGTCCCCTCTTCAGCTCCTCACCTGTGCGTTCAGCAACATATGGCTGATATGCAACTGATATGTCACAGCAGTGTCTTCAAGTCACTGCCCCTGCTCTCTTCTTTGAAGTGACTCATAATTAAGACCCAGTGAATGCAGATTTGAATTAATTCTGCACTTGGAATTAAGACGGAATTAAGATGGGAGAGTCCATTTGGGGGGCACACTGTGAAAATAAGATGCACTGGGGAAAATGGGGAACTTGAGAGAGAAATGAATCCCTTGTTTTTTTTGTTTTTTTTTTTCCCCCCCAATGGTCTGTCTTTCGAAGGTTGATTAGCCCTGGAATTGATCATGTAGTACTTTGTTCCCATGTATGACATGTCCAGTATCATACACTGACATGGTTAAGCTGATAAAGACTTTCCTATTTAGTTTATTACCATGTCACTTCTTAGGCCCCCAACCTCATCACTGGGCACTCTGTTCTCTGCTCCATGCTGGCTGAAGCATCATTACATATGTTCAGTTTCAATGAGTCACTCTCAGTCAGTAAGTCCTATCAATGTAATGTTCCTCTAACATCCTTCACCGTGTTTCTATCCCATGCCGCCTAATTATTTATCTATAAAGTAACTTAATATGTAATGATAAGAGAAACCTGTCCTGTTTTTGTAGTATTAACCATTTAGCACATCATACTCCAGGAGTAAAGAAGGGCCAGCTCTTGATAAGCTAAACCCCTTGGAGCTGAACTTTTACATCTAGAGACAGGAATTTATCTAGTATGTGACAGTGAGTGTTATGCTAAGTTAGAAGTCAGCAAAATGATCACACAATTTTATATTTTAAGTGTCTGGCTGCTGTGTTTTTGATAGAATGCCTTTACTTGCTGGGTCTATGATTAATGGTGACAACGTTGTAGGCTCTTGGGGTGCAGTAGCTCTTTAACAGCCATGTTTAACAGTGTTGTGTGCAAAAGAACAGAACACACACACACACACACACACACACACACTCATCTAGTCAGAATTGGATACAACCATTGCATTAAATATAAAATAATCTCACTTAAAAGATATGCTAATTTCCCCCTCCTAGAGCCTGCACATCACTCTAAAGGAGAAAGCCTAGTTTGGATGCCAGAGACAGGAATGTACAGAGGACTCCAAAGGCAAGGCTCATAGTCACTGGGGCTATGTCTCCAGATTTGAGCACAGCAGGAGGTCAGTGACTTAGTAGCTTTTGGAAAATTAGAAATGCCCTCATCAGCACATCTCGAAAACAAATCAATAAATCTCACAGTCACTGTTCCACGGATCTCCAACTTCTTACAGAAAGGACTGTGTGAGTCATTTAGCATTCTAATCTTATTTAGTTTAGGTCATAATGACTGTACCATAACTATTTCTTTATTTCTTTATTCTAATAAAATCTGGAAATATTTTGATAAAGTTCACAAATAATTTTAGTGCTGTGATACCATGCAGTTAACTGGGAAAAATATGGAGACTATCTAAAACTACGTAAAAGTAATGGTTTTTGTCAGTCTGTCTGTCTGTCTGCCTGCCCCGCCGTGTGTGTGTGTGTGTGTGTGTGTGTGTGTGTGTGTGTGTGCTCTTTCAAAGCCAGAAAAAAAGAGTTAAAATCGCTTACATTTTAATGAACTTTCCATTATCATTTTCACAAATTTTTCTCTGCAATGTTTGCAACAGAGTAATTAATATTCACAAAATTCTCAACGTTATAAAAGCAAAGTTGAAATAAATGTATCAAATTATTTGTACCATAAAATTAGTACATTTTTCATTACATTATACAGTGAAGGTTAATCTTTGTATTTTATGAGGGTAACCCTGCCTTCAAATGAGTTTGAGCAGGTGTGAATGGGCAAGAAACACAATGCATAAATATATGACAGGAAACCGATAATGCTAATTAAATTTGGGGAGAATGCAGCCAGGTTATGCTTATGGAAGACTTAAATCTTTTCAAGGCTAGCAAATAGATGGCAAAGGTCATCCAATCAATATAGATAAATAATAAAAGACTTCAGAAGAAGCCCAAATGTGGCAAGTAAGGAGAAGTCCGTGCCATTCAGTTCTGGGGAATTTAAATATTGAGAAGTCAATTCTTTGGGCATTCAATTTAAAGGACCAAAATAATGAAATGTGAAGATGAAATCCATGTGTCCCTCTAAGGTGCCAGCCAGGATTCCCCAGGACTTCAGTGAACTAACTGTTCTCTAGGGATAAGCCATGCTTGCTACTGTGTACATTTTCCTTTGTGAAGTCACTAACACTCAGGAAGCCAGAGCGGGTGTGACTAGAACCAAACTTCACGTCTGTAGAGGGAACCTGGGGTCTGCATTTCGGAAGAGCTAACCAATGAACTTTGTGACAGAGGTCCCCTTCCTTTTCCAAAGTGCCCGTGTCTTAAGACGGTCGATAATGCTCGACGCACAAGCTGACAAACCAATCTTATCGTTTAGAGAAGTATAAGGAATACTTAGACAAAGCCCATCTCAACCTTTAATAGGTAAGAGGGGTTAAAATATGTCATAATTAACATAACGGGATGTCAATTTCAGAATATGTCTGAGGTCTTTCTTTTCGGCCACCAGGGGGCAGTGTCAGCAAGGAGGAAGCCAAAGAAAAATCAAACAAGTTCTTTTCTATGAGGTCTTAGGAGGCCGGTTTTTTTTTTTTTTTTTTTTTTTTTTTTTTTTTTTTCCCTACCTCATCTCCACTCCCTGCCTAAGAAAATAAATCAAGGAAAAGAAAAACCAAAAAACCTAGAAGAGGTGAGAAATAAAATCACCAAGAGTGTAAAGTCTAGTAAATGGAGACTGAAGAAACAAAGAAAAAGCTGAGTTTTTCCCAGGGTGAACGCTTGCTTTGTTGGATTGACCTATGTGTCGTCCTGGGATGCTGAAAGTCTAGCCAGTGCCCAGGAATGTCATTTAGATTTCTCCCACTGTCTTTCTCTTAAGTCTTGTTTATCTGTGAATTAGAAGAGAGCATAAAGAAGGACCTGTCTGTAATCAGGTATGTGAGGAACTAGGAAAGGCAGCGGATTTTCCAATATTCCATCCTATTGGGACACACAGAAGGGAGCAAGGAATCTACCCCAGAGTGCTATTGACCAGCTGTCCCAGACAATCATGCAAGAACAACACACAAATCAAGCTCAGACAGATACTGCATACCTACTAGCGACTGATTTCATTTTATTTTAGCACAGGGGAGGCAGATGAGATGCAGTCAATAGTTATATTGAATACTTTTTAAATTCTCGGTTACTGATCCTATTTGCTGTGTGTCTAAAAGATGATAAATACATAGGGTCTGAAACAAGGAAATATGACAAAAATATGTGGAAGGGGGATACCACGGTGTTCTTGTGAAATCCAAGGTGATGCCCTGTCCTGAAGCTGTTTTTAGATGAAACTCTATAAAAATCTCCTTCATTATTTTCGGAACCACGCTAAAAATGTAAGTGTAGGCAATATTGCAGACAATATTATGAAAAACTCCATTAGATAATTCACATTGCGCTGTTCTTGAGGAAGCTCAAATGTTTGAATTATAGGTGACCATTTGAAATCATTTTCCTCTTGAAAATTCCAGAGACAGAGTGAAGATCATTATGAGCTAAGAATGAATTTTAAAGCAATAACATCCCAAGCTTTGCTTTTTTTTTTCATCTACTTGTCAAATATTTGCATACTGGTCATTCTAAATAAAAATAATTAGTTGAAGGTACTTGTAGTATTTTGTTGAAAATTTATTCAAGCATGTTCTTTGAAAATGAAAGCAAACATAAATGGGTGCTTCATAAAACCAGACGTGCAGAGTATGACATTCAAGTACAAATAGGCTTGTCCTTTGAATAAAGAACACATGGATACCAGGAAGCCTAGTGTACTTAGAATCATAACATAGGTGCCTCTAGTCTTCAAAGGCGCATGAATAATCATAAGTATGGAACTCCACTGCCACCTAGTGGTGCAAAAAATTAGCTTTCCAGTAAGGACGGATGTTTTGCATACAAGTGAGTGGCAAACAGAATTCTATAGCAGATGGCTGAAGAGGCTCAATAGGAACAATAATCCTTCTTATCCTATAGATCCTTCCACGGAAACTTCATGATTCCATTGATAAAATCCTAGGGTGTCTGCAGACACGCTCTGCCGGCTTAGTACCCCAGGAAAAATGGACGTAAACAAGCTCCATATGTATGCGTACAAAATATTACGGTTTCCTACTGCCTTGAAGACATGTCTTTTTAAATGAAGTCTGCTTAAGATTTAAATCTCTTTCTCACTTCGGTATTGGAAAACGAAAACAAAGATCCCTTGGAGGATCTATCAAGTGCATCTTTCTAACCCTGAACTGGCAGCACTCTAGGAAAAGAAATTGTTCAACTAGTGATCAATTCAGGATGCAAACTGTTGGAACAAGCTCCTTTATAATATTGACATCTATATTACTGGCTGTGATGATGCCAGATTATGCCTGCAGATTAAGGTCATCTTAAAGGTCTCGGGAAGAAGAAAATGTCTTAGAAGACGTAAGATTCTTCTTTTAGAGAGCGTTAAAAGAACCATTGCTATTTACTCGTGGTAGGTTTGCTTTGCAGGGCGTTGTTATTACAGCAGGCACTAAACCATATGGGGAGAGAGTGCCTCAAACAAAATTTCAAGGGAAATAATCACAATAGAAAAATAAATAGCAGGCACAGAGTTCTCAGTGTCTGCTGCGAACTTAAGAACAAATTCTGATGGTCCATCTTCGAGTCTGTTTTAAGCAGTCACAGAAGTCATTTTCTTCCTGCCAAATGCAGAATTATACACGATGACAGCATTCACCAGAATGACAGATAATATACCTTAAATTCTTGAGTTCAAGAGAGTGCTTTAGAAACACATCAATATTTAAAGGCCAAAGAAGTTTCTAATTAACACGTAACAGATCTCCTGGTTGTGATGCTGAGGATACCAAGCATCATTTTATCCCATGCACATCCCTTGTATTTTGTCAAGGAGACAGACATTCTGCTGTACAAGTGTGTAGTGTAATGGCTAACTTTATTAATGATGTTCCTAGGCCACAGGTGGAAGGGAGGACATCAGTCAGGGGACATTTACTGTCTGGCTCCCCTCCTCCCCACAGCTCAGGGTTTCACTTCATCCTACACCATTGCAGGAAGCCAAGTGCATTTGTCAGTTTCCCAGGAGATAGTTGATCATCTCAACAGTCTCAAATTAAAATTCACACGACTGAGTAGAGTAAAAACAAGCATTCCAAAGCGGTGAGAGTTCTGATGGCCACCATCTCATTACACTAGTTTAACAGACAGTTTAGCAACATCTACTCAACAACAACAACAACAACAACAAAAATCATGACATCCATGAAGTTAAAGGTTTTCATAACCATGGGCAATTAGTTAAATGTCACACATGGAAGCCAAACAGCAAATTGTAGATTTCTGTGACTCCAGCATCTTAATTACTTATATTGCAACTTGTTTCAGAGCATGGAAGACAAAGCTATCTACAAATCCCTGGGCAATTAAGGACAAGGCATGCTCAAACATGAACAGATCTTGGAGAAATAAATTGAAAGACCAGACTTTTTTTTTTTCTTTTAGTCTGTAATGTTATTAGGTAGATAAATCACTGGAAAGAACAAGCCAGTGGGAAAAATACAGAGCACACAAAGATTAGCCCCCTTTAATTCTCCCTGGAGATTATGCAATTGCCCTTCCCCCTCCCCCAAGAAATCAATATCCGTTCAATTGAAGATAAATTACAGGAGAAATCAAAAACAGACAATTCATGAGCAAGCAATAATGGTATGGCTTCCTCCTTTGCAGAGTCCACTCTAGTCACAAAGCCGTGGCAGGGATGCGGAGCTGATGTGGGTTTTATGTTTAATCTGATTTCTCACTAAATGATTCTTCACATATGGAGAAGTGGTCAGACTGCTTAGTAGATTCAGTACTGGGTGCTCACCTTGCTACCGTTTTCACTCCTAACTTTCTTAGAGCTAAGAGGAAAGTGGTGTTTTGATAGTTTTTGTGTTGTATTCAGTTGATAGTTTATACTTTTTCCTGTGATCTTTTATTATATGCAAGACGTGTCTGGGTCTCCATGTGGATATGTAGAAATCCAACTCAATTTTACACACATTGACCATAAATTATAAAGAGTTTTATCTTAAAAGAATTTTTGGTATACATGTAATTTTGCAATGTATTAAATATGAAGGTAAAGTGCAGGTTAATGAGCTGATACGATTGCATATTTTCATATAAATTATTAAATTGTGGCCTGATACTTGACACAGAAGGAATAGTGTCTTCTCAATACTTTCAGATGTGATAGATATTTGGATTTTATAGCAGTCCATACTAAAAATGCTTACCTCAAAGAAATAAGACAAACTATCAGAAGTATGTATAGGACTATTTCAGAAACGGTTGGGGGTTTTGTGCTAATCCTAAGCCAAAGTTCATTTAATAATCTTTTTTTCTTTTTATGTAAAATGTAAGTCAATCCTGAGATACAAATGGTAATTTTTAAAATAAAAAATTCAAACCCAAGGTAGCCGCCAAGGGACACTAATTCGATATTTACATGTTGAAGAATGAAAGCAGTAGACGATGAACAAATTCTGATTTCTCCATGTAAACCGTCACATTTTTAATAAGTGCAGAAAACTGTGGGTACTGTAAAACCACTGAACTCCATTGAAAATGATAGTATCCAATTTGCCGAGGGACTGTATTCATAGTTCTCTGGTATAGAGGGGCTTAAAGCATGTACGCCCATTGGGCACTCCAAACAGGCCACAGGAAAGACTTAAGATTCATCTCCATAGACATCGCCACAAACAGTTCAATTTCACGGCAGGTTTGATTTTTTTTAGTTAATTTTTGTTCACTGAACATTCAGACATCTTTCACTGATGTGTTAATGTTTTCACTAACCTCTAATTCAGTCTTGTGACCCCTCACGCAAACCAGAGTTCCAGGCACTGGGTTCTAGATCATTCATTGCTCTTATTATTCATAGAACTCACGAAATGCCTTAGGAGACACACAAAGGCAGATTAGGAACTTAAAGTCACACACAGCCACTTTGGGGTTAGCCTGAGATGTCTACACACCTACTTCAACCAAAAAAAAAAAAAATGCAATGTGTTGTATAGTAAATATGAAATATGTCTGAACTTCTATTTATTCTTCACTGAGCTCATTGAAAGAAAACAAACCACCACAGCATTGTTCTACATATAGTTAACTATCAAGGGATGAAATAAGTTCTAAGCTCATGAGCCAATTAGATAACATTTCTATATAATGAACATATTGCTTGTGAGATTGCCTAGTTTGGACATGCAATTTCATCTATAATATGTGGTGGTTAGGATTTACAAAAGATCAACACATCAGCATATAACAGCTGCATTTACTGATCTGGGGTGATATTTCCGTTTTTAGACAGCATGTATAATTGCATGTTATTGTATGACAACTTAACTGCAGCATCCTGAATTGGTTTTATAAATAAAGTGTTTAGCTCATTGAAAGGAAATAACCACCAAGTAAATTTTGACATAAGTAAGGAAAGACACTTGCACGACACTTAGAGTTTTAATTATACAGAACAAATCAAAAGGTGTAGATTTTAGAGATCACAGCAAGGAAATCAGGAAGCATCTATTGAGATATCATAATGAATTCACCTAGGTTCTTTTGATATATGTGAATCATATTAATTCAAACACTAAGTAAGTATTATCACAGAGGGCTATACGAAGTTCTAAAAGCAGCCTTGAAGTTTATCTCATCAGCCTTTGCAAGAAGGAAAGTATCAGCTTGGAGACCATTTACAATAACATTTCAGCAAGACGGTCAGAGATTTCTAGCTTTTGTCTTTGTCTTAAAATTCTGACACAAGTGCCTTGCTCTGTTCTGATTTAAAACATGTAAAGGAAAAATCAATATGTAACACCTCCAAAACAATTTAATCCTCTAGTGTTGGGAGATTAGTCAGATCAATATTATTAGAAAGTGTTAGATTAATACAGTTATCATATAATCTGCTACATGATTAAAAGTTATAAACTAAACTAGAGAGTCCTGGTTGGGTTGATCAACTCCTCCTCTGCCTGGGGCCTGCTATGGAGTGGGGTTGATCTACCCAGTGACACTACATTAGAACAAAATGACTTTTCCCTTTCCCAGAATGTGCCAACTACAAACAGCTGCTGGACTGTGGATAAGATATTGTGTCCACTCGTGCTCTCTTCTCATTGCTGGGATTATGTCTTGTTTGAATTGGCGCTGGGCATAGTATCTGTGTGCTGTTTGTTTGGTTCAAGAAATTTTTGACTTAACGTTTTTTTGAGTTTTTTTTGTTATTGTTGTTATTGTTGTTATTGTTTTATTTTGATGTGAATCTTTTTTTTTCTTTTGAGAAAGTATGGTGGGAAGATAGGTGGGTGGATAAAAAGTAAAAAGCGAAACAACAATAATGGTCTTTTATATTATATTTTATTTTATATTATATTTTTATTTATATTATATTTTATTTTATATTATATTAATCTTTTATATGAGAGTGGAACACCCAAATACAGAATTTGAACAACAAAAAATCAATTATGCAAAAGAAAGATCTGATTTTAGAGTATTACATTCTATAAGCTGTTGTGGTTCTCACTGGACACTGTGGCTCAGCCTGTCATGGTGGTACACAGGCAGAATCCTGCAAGTCTGAGGCTAGCCTGAGCTACATATCAAAATTTTAATGCACAGGCTATGCAGTGGTTGAGATGCTTTCTCAAAAAGAAAAAAAAAAAACAGTTTTATTCTTTGAAGAGAACAAATAGGTTCATTCTAGAAGCACGGGACTTTTCTGTGCCTGTCCTTATAAATAGTAAAAGGAGACATTTGTATTAAGGTTCTGGCAATATAATTGGGCAGATATTGAACTATTCTAACCTAATTATGCTGGCCTGGCCTACTTTCCTGCCTACTTCCCAGCCATGTGGCTTATTACCTACGATCCTGGTCCCGCCTGGGTCTCCTTCTTCATCTGTGTCCTCTCTTAGCACACTTGAGACCTTCACTCCCTGCCTGGACATGGAAGTTCAACATATTCTCTCACCGGTCAGCTATAGGCTCCTCGGCTCACTATTTAACCATTCAGGAGGGGATAAAGAACAATGTTTTATAAAATACTCAGTGAGTAAATGCTTCCTAACCATTACAATACCAAAGTGCACTGATACCAGACCTCGGGGTGCAGGATCAGCGTTCAAATACACAGTCCACGAAAGCACCCCCCAGCAGTTATGAAATGAGAGTGCACTGAAAAGAACAAACTTTCTGGCCATTCCATTCCTTTGAATATGAAGGAAGCTTTATCCTTTTCATCATTTGCTGCTGAGAGTAGGCAAGTGCAAATACGGGATTCTATTACTGTTACAGAATTTAAGCAATTGCATGCTAATGCTTGTATTTCTAACCTTGTATTTCTTTTGTGTTTGTTTGTTTTTTCGAGACAGGGTTTCTCTGTATAGCTCTGGCTGTCCTGGAACTCACTTTGTAGACCAGGCTGGCCTCTAACTCAGAAATCCACCTGCNTCTGCCTCCCGAGTGCTGGGATCAAAGGCGTGCGCCACCACGCCCGGCTCTAACCTTGTATTTCTAATGATTGGTTATATATATATATATATATATATATATATATATATATATATATCTCACCTACCACACAATTTTTGTGCGAGAGGTAATAAAATAAGGCCTTTTTTGAACAGTAGAAACATGTATAAAATTTTAAGTCTCATAGGTCCTACAACTGATACAGAGTCCAAAAGAAGGAGATGAGTTGATTTACAGTTGATTTACAGTTGATTTACATTTTTCATTTCCACCAAGGTGAGTCACCTTCAGATGGGGTGGGTGTCAAAGACACATAGCAGAATCAGGAGAGAAACGAATGGTACAAACATCTGGGTCTCAGTCTATGGAAGCCTGATATCCACTGGAAAGTCAGGATGACTGGACCTAGGGAGCAATTATTCATGATTTGAACAGATCTCCTGCTCCCCTGCAAACACATCTGCATGCTGTACCAGATCATCCAGCTTCTTCAGGTAATGACTGGAGGTAACCTTCAAAACGGTTGTCTCCTATTCCAGGCCAGCATGGGATATAGAGCAAGACTTTGTCCCAAGATAGAAATAAAACATAACTAACTGCAAAATCTCCAGTTGATTCTGGAAAGCTTCTCTATGTATTAAATCTCTAAAGAACTTATTTTCTGAGAAATCACCAGCTAGATCCATTCTGGATGGGATCTCGTTAAGTTCTTTCATCTGAAGAGTCCTGAGAAGATCACTGTGCCAGAAGAATGCTAGATTTGTGAAGAAATATGAACAATTTCCCTATGGGTCTGCACTCACTCACACTGGAGTCTAGGTTGTATCTATGTTCTTTCCTGAAACTCATCCAACCAATTTCTTTATCTTTGTTAATCCTACTAATTTGGTATCTCAGGATTCCAGCTATTTAGAGCAATGCAAACTTCCAAAGCCCTTTGGTAACGAGAATCATGCGCGGCGATGGTTTTATTTCAGCCTCCTAACCAATTGTCCTGAATTGTCTCTAATCTAATCGTTACAGTCAGAAGGATTTATTTAAAACACAAATCTTCTTAGTCCCTTTTTTTAACTCCCCGAGATCTCCTCCTTTGTTCCCTTGGGAAAAAAAAAAATCCCAAGCCTTTATCTGTTCTGCTCAACTTTGTCTGATCTGGCTCTTGCTTATCTGCCTAGCAACGTCTAAGCCAATTTTCTGCCCCTGTTTCAGCATTTCAAGCACATTGGGCTTATTTTTATTTCCTGAAATGTCTCGAACACTCTGCCACCTCACAGTGTTAGCTCTCGCTGCTCCATCTCATTTCCTTTCCTAAAACACTGAGTGCTTTGAAATCACTCTCCTAGGGAACTTAAACATCATTTGCCCCGGAGAAGAGAAGTCTTCCTTGATCGTAACTACTGTAGCAGTTATTCCAATCATATAGAAAAAAAAAATCACATTATATACTTTTTTTCATTGCCTGTAGAATGCTTGGCATTGTTCAAATCCATGTTTTGTCTTTACTTGTAGAGTTCTTTGGAGAAGAGCCCATATCTCTGTTGTTAACTCTGAGCATTTACATTAGCATATTTCCTTGGCCAGAAAAGTTGCTAAGAAATAATTTATACATGAACAAAAGTATATCGTTATCATTAGCTACACCATCATGAGAGCAAAGTCCTCTAAAGTCCTATTGGCACTTGTTAGCTTCTTTATCAAGGGGAAGAAACCACTAAAATATAAGTAGTAGAGTCTCTTCTATCAAATTTGTGAATTATTTTACACAAATATTTAAGGAATTGGTGGTGATGCACATCCCAGGACTCAGGAGGTAGAGGCAGGCAGACCTCTGAGTTGGATTCGAGCAGAGAAACCCAGTCTGGGCAAAACAAAACACAAAAATAAACAACCATACAAACAAATAAATGAAACATTTGGGAGGATATTAGAAACTTGACAGGTGGTCATAAGTAACAAGAAAGACTCGGAGTATCACAGAGTTCATGGTTCTCGTGTCATAGCTCCAAACTCTACAGCATGTCTGCCACCTCCGCAATGACCGTGCCTCAGCAATAGCTAATTTCTATTCTTTGGGTGAGAGGTTACAAAGTCAGGGGAGACTGAAAGAACTATACTGCCCATTTTACTGACACTGAACTCTCACTCAGTTGGTGAGCAATGGCTTCTTCATTAGAGTACCACCAAGACAAGATGAGTGCAATGCTTGCCTTGGACATAGGAATGACTTCTTGTATCCTGCATCTCAGACACTTCCCCCCTCTATCCTGTTCTGTGATGGCTAAAACTTTTGAGGATGAGATTACATAGCACAATTTTACTTGAGGAGAATTGCTACCTCCCAAGAGAAAAAAAATCCAGAATAGGATCCAAAGGAACTTCCCAAAAGGAGGTTCACTACTGGGCCCAAGGCTACCCATGGTACAGGAGTCAATTTGCCTGAGTACTGGGTTTATAATCTGAGGATACACAGCTGGTAGGAGGCTCCCTTGAAATGTTTAAATGCATCTGAAATTCCATAAGCATCTAGTGAAAGGTCAAAACTTGCATACATATCTTCACTTGTAATTGCAAAATATGTGGACATCTGATACATGTTCAATGACAAATGTTACCTGTGGACCAACAACTTCCCTTCTATGATCTAACCAATGGACAGAAGCTGCTGACCCCTGTTGTTGAATTAGGGAAGGCTGAAAGAAGCTGAAGAAAAGGGCAACCCTTTAGGAGGGCCAGCAGTCTTCATTTAACTGGACGCCTGAGATCTCTTAAACACTGGACCACCAAACAGACAGCATACACCAGCTGATATGAGGCCCCCAACACACATTCAGTAGAGGACTTCCGGATCTGTGTCCATTCAGAGATGATGCACCTAACCCTCAAGAGACTGTAGGACCCAAGGAATTTAGAGGTCAGTTGGAGTGGGGGTTGGGGGCATCCACGTGGAGATGGGGTGGGGTGTAGAGGAGGTGTGGGACATGGAGCAGTTGGAGTTTGGATGGGAGCATGGGGAATGGAATATGGAGGGTAAAAAATAAAAATAAATTCAAAATAAAACAAAACAAAATAAAAAGTCTATATACAGATATATATAGAGAGATATACATATATAGATATAGATAATATAGATATAGATAGATGTATATATCCTTTCCATGTTTTGTTTTCCTTAAACTGCAGTGTATTCATTTTTAGTCTTATTTAGTTTAGAGGAATTAAATGTACACATTATGATGCTCTTTCTGGGCCTTCCTCTCTCAAAATACATGATTTCATCTTTCTTATCCTTTTTAAAGAAAATATTCTTTTAGTTAAACAATTAACATATTTTATTTCTGCCATGGTAATTCCAGCAACAACTCTAACAGGCGATTTGAATGCGGAAGAAGCATGATTACAAATAGAACTTCCTCTTAGGTGTTTTTGGGCTGAACCCAAGAACAGAGTAACTGGAGTAGACACAATCACAGAAGATAATTGATGTTAATAATTCATTCCCATCCATCCATTTCACTTTCAGAATACGTCTTCTCTCCTCTTAGCCATTTTCATCCAGCTTTATAATTAGATGTGGAAAATGGGAACGCCTGATTTTATGATCAATAGCAAGCACCATTTGTTGAACATTTTACAATTTGCAAAGCAGTTTCCATAAACATAATTCTCTCCTCCCCGCCACACTGCAAGCCAGGTGTCATTAAGATTATGCTCAGCTAATGAGAGGTCTGGATTGACAAGATGGCAAGGTATATGTCCTTGTGAGCAAACGCCAGTCCAGCACCCTGGGCACAGAACTTTTTCTGTTTATGTGACAGGCCATCTGAATTTGTGCAGTAGTCACTGCCGGTGCTTTTACCGTCTCAGCGCCATCCAAGCTGAAGTCTTAATTTTTTTTCCCCTACATCTCCTTTGAATGGCTGCATTCTAGTGAGAAGGAGGAACAAGTTTCACGGATGCTGAACCATAAAGCAAATGGTTGCTCCAAACAACATGACAGGCCTTTGGCTTTATCTTATTCAGCAGGCTAAGTTATCTTGTCACTTTTCTGGAAGGTAGGAAGATGACAGGCATGCAAGCAGAGAACAGGCAAGCCAGCCACCTTCTCCTCTCTTACAGAATAAAGAAATTCAACTCTTATGTTTTTCAGCACTCCTTCCCATCAAAGAGCAGTGACATTTTATCAATTCAACAAGAGTGATTTTTTTTTCTAGATACTTGGTAAGAAAATCATCCACCTGCTATGGGAAGAAACCTTTCTGATGATGACTGGCCAAGATACTACTGGGAGGAGGGGACACTTGGTCTAAGTATAGTATAGGAGAAAAGAATCTCTTTTTAATAAAAAATAAAATAAAAATTAATAATTAAAACCAAGCTTTTTAAAAAGAGAGAAAAGAAAAGAATTCATCACATCTGGATTATTCCCTAATCTTTGTTTCTTTGTTTATTTTTATGCTGTAAGCCCTGTCTCTGCAAACCATGGTGGCCCAGAATTCAATAGACTTAGCACTGAACTAAGCAATTCTTAAGCTCAACGAGCCTCTTGATTCCTGAGATTAAAACTAAGGCATGCCACACAAAGTGTTGATATCAATCATATAACTTAGGTATGCCATTTACATTCAAGACTTTCGAAACCCTAGCCATATATAATACAGTCGTCTCTCAAGTACTATGTGTCTATTGTTATTCTTTTAGCTGTATTTCAACCCATGATGCCAACTGGGCAGAAAATTTACAACTGAATTGCTCACTGTTTAAAATGAAGTGTATCAGAAACTGCCTTGAGTTGCCTATAGGACTTTGCTGCCTCTCCTGAGAAGGCCTTCCATGGCGCCATTATTCTTATAACAGTGGATCTGCAGTGAACTCACAGGTTTCTTTTACTATGTATTCTTTGCTCACATATATACAGGTCACATACTAGGCTTTAAGCTGGATGATATAGCTATAACAACATTTTTGTTTAGATCCCTATTTTATTAGCTATGTTTTTGTGAATGATTTAACTGTTTTCATTCTGCATGCTAATTTAGATCAAAGAAATCTGCATCTCGATCAATAGATACACCCGTTTCAAGTGTACCAGATCACAATTCTTGCCCAGTACCAAAAGTTGTAGGCTACTCAAATGCCCTGCCTGGTAGAATATTTCATTTACTTTGAGGCTTTAATTACAGCAGAGTCAAATCTGAGACCCTATCTTTTGAGAAAAAAAAACAAACAAACAAGATTTCAGGTATTAATGTAAAACACCTCAATATGGGTGCACAGAGCCCTAACAGCATATGGATACCAGGAACTTAGGTGAGCTTTCTTGGTTGACAATACTGGTATGCGTTCATCCTAACTCAGGGATGGGAGGAAGTGGTGATCTTGATGACTCCATGTGTTATGATGACAGGAAAACTACATTTGAACCCTTCTTTTATTCTGGTCTCCGCAACATCATGTGGATAAAAGCTCTCAGAGTTCTTGAATCATTGTAGTAAGTTAGTAAGTTTCTTCTCACCAGATTACCAAGTGTGCTGTATCAATAGGCAGGCATCCTGGGCATATACCCAGAAGTTACTCCAACATGTGATAAAGACACATGCTCCACTATGTTTATAGCAGCCTTATTTATAATAGCCAGAAGCTGGAAAGAACCCAGATGTCCCTCAACAGAGGAATGAATACAGAAAATGTGGTACATTTACACAATGGAGTACTACTCAGCTATTAAAAACAGTGAATTTATGAAATTCTTAGACAAATAGATAGATCTGGAGGATATTATCCTGAGTGAGATAACCTAATCACAAAAGAACAGACATAATATGTACTCACTGATAAGTGGATATTAGCCAATGAAGGTTGGAATACCCAAGATACAATTCACAAAACACATGAAACTCAAGAAGAAGATAGACAAAAATTTGGATACTTGGTCCTTCTTAGAAGGGGGAACAAAATACCCATGGAAGGAGTTACAGAGACAAAGAGCGAAGCAGAGACTGAAGGGATGACCATCCAGAGACTGCCTCACCCGGGGCTCCATCCCATAAACAACTACCAAACCCAGACACTATTGTGAATGCCAACAAGAGCTTGCTGATAGAACCCTGCTATAGCTGTCTCCTGAGAGGCTCTGTCAGTGCCTGACAAATACAGAAGTGGATGCTCACAGTCATCTGTTGGACGGAGCACAGGGTCCCCAATGAAGGAGCTAGAGAAAAGTACTCAAGGAGCTGAAAGGGTTTGCATCCCCATAAGAGGAATAACAATATGAACTAACTAGTATCTCCAGAGCTCCCTGGGACTAAACCAACAAAAGAAAACACATGGTAGGACTCATGGCTCTAGCTACATATATAGCAGAGGATGGCCTAGTTGGTCATCAATGTGAGGAAAGGCTCTTGGTCCTGTGAAGGTTCTATGCCCCAGTATAGTGGAAAGCCAGGGCCAGGAAGTGGGAGTGGGTGGGTTGGTGAGCAGGGGGAGGGGGAAAATGGATATGGGGCTTTCTGAGCAGAAACTAGGAAAGGGGATAACATTTGAAATGTAAATAAAGAAAATATCTAATAAAAAATAGGCAGGCAAGTGTCTAATGTGTGATGGTTTTATTTCCATGTACTATAATGTCCAATACAAACATCATGAAATGGTGTACACAAATTAATCAGTGTTGCTTTACCACGCCTGAAACAACAATCATTGACCCACGCTAGAATGTACATATTCAGGTATTCATTAATGCGCAATTACAAATGACTGTGTTAACAAGCTGACTTTGATAAAAGAAAAAGAAAGCTCCAGTTACCATTTGAGACTCTGAAATAATTCAAGCTGGTGTACCTTCCCCTTCTATGGATTCTTCTAAACCAATCACTACATTTTAACCAAGGGACAGAAGGTCTTTTCCTAAGACTTCTCACATCTGCATGTTTTCACAACAGTTAGACAAGGTAAGCACTCTTATTGGCTGGCCAAAAGCTGAAACCAATTAAGTCACTTCTCAACACTCTCAGGCTTATCTTTTGCTGTATCAGTGGTTTCCCTCTACAGGACTGTGTGCTGCATGAGTATGAGTGGAAATGGACTCAATTCTCACAAAATCTTGAGGGAAGTTCTATCATCATCATCATTATCATTATAAACAGTTTTTTTTAAAAACAGGAACAAACAAATCAGAGAGAGAGAGAGAGAGAGAGAGA
>NC_034608.1:66382483-66391423 GCF_900095145.1 Mus pahari
AGAGAGAGAGAGAGAGAGAGAGAGAGAGAGAGAGAGAGAGAGACCTTGCTTGGTTTTGGTACTTACTCTGACATTTGGCCTGGGTAACATACATGATCATGTTGCAGTTCCTGCATTCCTGCATTCCTGTTACAGTGCAGCCAATGCTGCGTTTATACAAAAGTGCCACACCAATAAGCCCTGCTGTGCCAGTAGCCCTACAAATGTGTATCTTAAATGTGGAAGCATTTAATATTTCCTGGAGTGGAGGTATTACAGTGGGACAGCCATAATGGAAGATATCTGGCATTTTTTGTTCATTTTTTTTTGTTTTGTTTTTCTTTCAGAACTGGTTACTACCCCTGTAGATGAAAAGAATGTATGCATCAAAAACCAGACTCTCTTTCTTTCTTTCTTTCTTTCTTTCTTTCTTTCTTTCTTTCTTTCTTTCTTTCTTTCTTTCTCTCTCTTAAATTTCAATTTATCTTTTAATTATTCACTTTACATCCTGCTCATTAATCCCTCCCCAGGAACCCCCTCCTACAATTCTTCCCCTCTCTTCCCCACTTCTGTTCTGAGTGGTTGCCCCACCCTGGGTATACCCCAACTCTGTCACTTCAAGTGTCTGTGAGTATAGGCACTTCCTCTCCTTTTGAGGCCACAAATGGCATATATATATATATATATATATATATATATATATATATATATATGAGACAAGGCATATATATATAGGAAATAGTGTTTGGGATAATAGGAATGAAGAAATATAACTTTCTCTTCATTCCTATTAAAAGAGTCAGAACTTTTAAAGGAATGGTGTCTTTTGAAACCAAATTTTAGTATTTTTGCAGATTTGGTCATTTTACACTCAGGATCATGCTATTTAAAAACACCAAGTAAGAAAGTGGAAAGGAGAAAGTGTGTCACAGAATTTCCTGTGCGTATCAGTTCAGGATAACGGACACATATGTAAACAATGCAACTGTTTCCAAAGTATTAATAATGACTGTTCCTTGGTACTAAACTTATCAATATATCCCTGTGGGATTTGCTTGTTATGATCTGTATCAACTTTCTGAAATGAATTGAGATAATTTTAGTCCCATACTAATTGTTACAGCTTTTTTCTAATATGAACAGACAACCCCAATTAAAAAGAAAAAATATATTTAAAATTGTGAGTATTAAGTAAAAGCAATGATAAAAAGAAATATATAAGATGATATACTTTTAGACCATTTAATTGCTTTTTCAATTATGTGTAAGTAATTCTTTATAAAAATCTTCATATAGAGCTATGAGTCTTTTGACATCAAAGTTGAAAATTTCCTTAATGTAGATATTCAAAGAAAATATCATTATCTTATAATAAAGGACTCAACTTACTTTTAAATGCTTATTTATCTAAAAATTACAGTTCTATAATGCTCTTTACTGACAATTCATAAAAGGCCAAAAGAGAATGGTTTAGATTACCTATAATTTGAAGTGTATATTTCAAACATTAAAGGGGAATGGAAAAAGCTTCATAGAGGTTGGTTTCAAACCATCCAAATGTGCAATAAGTCAAAAGCAGGTACTCTCTATGTTAGATGAGAGGTTAGTTACATATCTGTGCTCAGATTGAGTTCAGATCTCAAGTCTATTGTTCACATCGAATTTCAGAGAGGAAATGTGGAGTCTCGTGCACGCAGCTGAGGCATGAAATAAAAGCAACCAAGTAGGGGAAGAGAGCTATGGCAATTGCCTATGTGCTCTAAGTTGAAATACATTAAGGAAGGCTTTCCCACCTTAAAAATCAAACCTCAAATTAAAAGAATTCTCATTCCCATGGGAAATTCCTTTTCTACATACAGCTTCTTCTGTTGAGGCAGGTTCTTTATTTTGTGTCTTTTAAAAGTTACTGTTTACCATCCTGAAGAGCTTTTTATCTTTTGCTGCTCAGTCTTAATGAATTTCTTTCTCTGGAGTAGAAAGTATCCATCCTGAAGAATTATACATCCCTTAAGGAGGTAGCTTCAAATCACAGGAAATGCCACAGAGGGGGGCTTTTTGTATCCACGTCACACTTGCTCCTGGAATATTTTAGACTCCATGGTTCACTGGCACTGTGTATGTCTCACTCTGTAGTGATACGGTTGGCATCAAAATCCCATTTGGACATGCACAGATTCGTTTATATGATTTACTCTGAGCTCACAGTCTGTATTTTGTTTTCGACTGTGGGCTACTGACACAAGGGAAAAAGATAGATTGTAGAGCTCACAGAAATATAGACACTATAAAGCCGGAGAGAAAAAGAGACAAAGGGGGACAGGCAGAGAAAGGGATGGAAAAGAAAGACAGATATCAGGCTATGGCCTGTTCATAAAGAGTGGTTGCATACTTTGCCAAGTTTATGGAGCAACAAATTCTCATTTAAATATTTTTCTTTAGTTGGCTTAATAGATTGTTTACAACTTAAATTTTGCAATTTTTCTAAAATATATTTCACTATTTAATTGATGTTTTACCATTTAATATACATATATATGTATATATGTATATATATATATATATATATATATATATATATATATATATCACTTATATTAAATTTAAAGAGAAGGTACATAAGTTAGCATGGTTTGTGTGGTTTTGCATATGTGTGTGAATTATCTAATATAATTATTGACTATATAATATTATGTGTAATTTTATTGGAATAAAAATGATTTTGTCCATTTCTGTGAAAGTATAAACAAATCAGACAACCTATTTTACTTGTGAAGAAATGCATTTTGTGAAATGGTAGAATTGGAGGCCTACAATAAAACAGAGTGGCCACCCCATTGAACATACTATTTCAAGTAAGATATTTTTATTTACAGTGAAATAGTAGAATATAGGCTTGAATTTCAATGTAATCAGTTGTCTGCAGCTTTTGGCTGATCAAACAGTCTACATCCAAAATTTCTCGAGCTAAGAAACTAGGAATCATTTGTAATTTAACTTTTTAGTGTTCGTGTATTATTTTAAAATTAACACCATTGCAAATGACGAGAAAGCAGCTCCTGAAAAAGAGATCAAATTCATACCCAATGTACAAAACAGACTTGCTATGAGAGTCCTGTCTTCGCTGAGGTACAAAGATGGATCAGCAATCCCCAAATTTCCAAATTTTTCTCTTGATGCAGCATGTTGTACAATGAATTCTCATTGGAATATTTTTCCTTTCTTTGCTTGGTGTAATGGAGAGTGTCCAAGTTAAACTGTACACTGGATACTGCGTGGGCACTGCCTCCTCTGACTGTAATTTATAATCCTGTGCTTCACGTTTCCCCTCAAGGTCTCATGACCTGTGTGTTACAAGCCGTATTATTAATGCTGCAAGCTTTATTTTTGAAATTCACGTGTTTGGGCCGTAGGATACTGCAGATAACACTTAATATTACTAATGCTTTTAATGATCTTAAGACATTGTGTGTAGCTTAAAGAGTGTTTTTATTTTCTTCTTTTTTGGTTGTTGTTGTGTTGTTTTGTTTTGCTTTGCTTTCTGTACAATTGACCTTAGTATCCAGATCTTATTCTGAGGAAGTTTTAGGTTTATGAAGACTACATTTTCTTACTCCTAGAACTATCCACGTTTCAAAGGTGTTTGGGGGTTCATAGATGTTAATATTACATACAATTTCTTACTTCAAGAAATGTGGTAGCACATCTGCAGAAGGATCAACAGATGTCAAACCCCTTCAAATAACATCTAGTACTGAAACACACAAGTAGCGTTCAATAGTTTTTATTAAATACTATATAAGGTCCATGTTAAATGAAATTATTAAAACTGCTAATTAAACTCTTCTTGACTAATTATTATAATAAATTGAACTAATTTGGATTCCCAATTATAATAGTACTTGCATTTATAGTTACTTCTACTCAAAACAATTAAATCAATTCAGTAAAAATTTGAGAAATAGCAAACGTTATACCTTAAAAAGGCATTAAAATAGAAATACAATTATTACTTTTGAGAAGAAAAAGGAACATTTACTGATCATACATTTCCCCAAAGGAAGCTATTTGCATTGCTTAATACATTGTAAAAATAATACTTCCCATGCCATTGTAATAATGATTTCCAAATACTGCCTGTAAAGTATAAAAATAAAGAACTCTGTAAGAGTTCCAACTACATTTTGCATCTTTTCATCATAAGCTCTGCTTGTCTCAAGTAAATTAAAATTCTCTTACAATCGCAAATCAGTTTAGATGCTTCATTTCTTATTTGATTCAATGAAGAATGCCTGACTTCTCTGCAGCCCCATAATTTGTTTGACGAGGACTTTGCATAATAAATGAAAAAGAGTTTATTACTTGCGATTTATTCAGTAGAGGAGCCATTGCACTTAAATAATGTAATTAAAGGTGAGAAGGGAGCAATTTTCTGCAAGCTCTTTATGGTGGCTCTCTCAATAAGAGATTTAAATCATGAAATGGCTCCACAGTAACTATTTGGACGTTTATCACTCATTTTATTGGAGTATTCTTTCCTTCAGCAATCACCAGGACTTTATCCAAGATTTTTCTTATGTGTACTACACACTCAAAGGAAGGCCTTTGGATATAAAAGTAATGCTATTTGTAGAGAGGAAAGGATTGATCAGAAAGTAAAAAGCAATATTCAGAGTTTGACTATATCTTTATTGCATGCTTACACTAGAATACTTTGGTAAGAACCTTAGAATGATAGGAATGATTGACTGTCATCTCATGGGAGTTTATAGAAATAAGTGAAGACATTGTAATGAATATTTGAGAATATGTAGGTTATAGTGTGAAAAATACATTAGGAATAGACTGCCAGATTTTATAAAACTTTAGCTTTAAATTGAATGAATGGTGTTGAGTGGAGGAGAGTCAGATGTTCATATAATTTACATTAAGAGAAACAATGGATAACAAAAATAATGATGACAAGGAACCTTAAAATGGCAGAACCCTGTTTTTTTTCTTTTCTGGTAGTTTTGTTTTGCAAGCTTTTTAAAATAATAAAGTACACAAAAGTATCAGATGAGTGAACATTCTAAGATGTACCCAGATGCCCATGGCTGATTAAAGGCAAATTTGCTTTAATCATGTGTCTGTGCTTTTCAGTATTTTGTCGGAACAACAGGCAGTATAGCTTGACCAGAAAAGAAGCATAAAAAGCTCAGAACATACTGTAGAAGATGATATTTCCTGAGTGGCTGTTTTGATATTTCATGTACAGTCATTATTTGTCCTAAGAATATTTGATTTTCTGCCAACTAAAGTATAGTCATGGAACAGAAATCAAAGGCTTAAATGCTATATTTTAAAAAGAACTTCAGAGTCAAGTAGAAAAACAGACTGTGGCATAGGATCTTATAATAATTTAAAATTCAAAGTTCTGGCAAGTCTGGGTCCTGGTACATGCATGCCATTGTGTGGCTGTGTTGCTCTTCTTTATACACAACACTAATTGAGGGCATGTAATTCATCTTAGACACAACTTTTAAGTTCAAATGGAAAGACTTTTTAAAAGTCACAGAGAATCATTAGGAATTCACTTAATTCTTTTTTCCCAATTTATTAAGTTTTTAAAAAATCATTATGCATTATGAGATCAGAAGAAAATATTGAGGCCAGAAGAGATGGCAAATGATTGCTTTGTATGGTACCAACAGCTATATTTCATTTACTTCCACAGAAGAAAAAGAAGAATTTAAAAGTATTGTTATTTTTACCATGAGTTACAAGGTATATTCCAGACAATAGTATGTAAGGAAAGAAGGACTTCCATTTTAAACTTCTTTGATTCGTACACGTGTAACTTACATTAAATCTCCGGTAGGTATGCTATAAATCATGAACTTGAACCTGTGTGATGCTTACGTTTATAACTCTAGCACCCAGTAGGCTGGAGCTGGCTTTTCTAGTTAATAGAGCTGGCTTTTCTAGCTTGGGCTTCAGAGACAGTCCTTGGCTCAGTGAGAAAAAAAATGGTAACCAAGAGGATAACTTGGGGTTTTGTGTTGTGTTTCACAATGTATCTAATGATGTGGTATCTGTCATTTGATTCGTTTAGAATACTGCGCATTTAAGTGTAACATATTATAGAGCAATTCAGGCTGAGATGATTTCAATAACAAAACTCTTACCCAGATTGTATAATTTTAATCGTATTTAAAACTAAATCCTAAAAATAGCATGCCTCAATAAAAAAAAAAAATACATCTACAGCTATTTTCTCAATCCTGGGCTGTTTGGTCATAGGATTAATGTTAGTACAAAAGTGATTCATGACAGCTGGAGAAAATCGGTCATTTGGTGATCCTGTTATCTGAACAATATCTGCATATTGCAGAATATAAGTTAGAAGAACATCATCCACAAACATGAACAACAACAACAACAACAACAAAATGCCCAGAGAGAGCTGGTACCCAAGAGGTTTAAACAAAGGAGGAAGGCCAACATCTTCAAAACATGTTCATTCTATCTTTTTATACAACATATGTCAGGGTACCTGGCTACTCTGTCTATCTACAAAACTCATAATTTCTACAGTCAGCTATTTTCAAATTCTTATTTTTATATTTAACTATATATTTATGTGCGAGGGTAAACACACATGTGAATATAGGTACCCATAGAATCCAGAAGAGGATATCCCACTGAAGATACAACAGGCAGCTCTGAACCACCCATCATGGGTGCTGGGAACTGAACTGTGTTCACTGATGGAACAGTTTTCACTTTTCCCTGCTAAGCCATCACTCTGGCCTTCAGATATTTCGATTTCCTGACGATACAAAAGAAGGGGGAGGAAACATGACGTAAAGAAAATTCCACTTGCTGAGTCCACATGACTCTAGAATTGTGGTGCACAGTGACTCTTCAATGATCTTGGAAGAGGAGAAGGGGAATGAGATCACTGGGTTGAAAGAACACGAGACCTGTGTTTTGGCTGCCCCTTGTTTCTAGAGAGGCAAATAGCAATGGACTAAAGAGGTACTCTTCAAATTTTCTAGTCCCTTGTACTCACAGCATTCAAATTTAAGCCAAATTGAAGGGAATAATAATTATAATCCTGGCTGTCTTTCCATTAAAAAAAAAAACAACACACAGAAATTATCCAACTCCACAGTAGCATGCATGACTACCCTTTTATTTTAAACTTATTCTTCTCTCATACTGTACATTCCCAACTGCTGTCTCCACTCCCTTACTCTTTCCAACACCCTGACCCCAAACTCACCCTCCTCCATTTTCCTTCAGAAAAGGGCAGGCCTTCAGGGGTATTAAACAGCATAAAACCTCATCTCACATCAAGGCTGAAGGAGGCAAGCAAACAGATGGACAAAGGGCCCCAAAGCAGGCAAAAGTGTCAGAGATACACCCCTTGCTCTGTTATTTCCACAAGAAGACCAAGCTCCACAACCATAATGCATGTGGAGAGGACCCAGTGCAGACCCATGGAGGTTCTGTGATAGTTGTCTCATTATTTGTGAGCCCCCATGAGTCCTAGCATGTCTATTTTAAGTGCTATTTCCAGTCTTCTAAAACTCAGGTCGTGCATATACTACATCTATTTTATACTTTTGAAAATGAGGCTAAGTTTTTAACAGTAACAATGTGTAAAGTGCTTTCAACTGCTAAGTGCCCAGAGATCCCACTGTATGGCAGCTCCTGTGACATTTTTGTGCCCAATTGACTTTTGATCATAAACAAATCATTATCACACACAGCTAATAAAGTTTCAACCACGTTAATTTACAGGGGTTTCTAATATAAGAAACTGTTCTGAGCATCCGCCTTAAAACAAATGGTGACATCAATTTTTGCTAATTCTTTAGATTTACAAAGAAACAACAGGGAGGGTACATGGGAAAACTTGGGGTGATTTATTAATCCAGGTGCACACTTTACAGAGGAGCAGAGTCAGCCAAAATTGGGGAAGAAAAAAGACTTCTTTTGTGACATTAAATGCACAGTGGCGAAAGAGAGAGAGAGATATTAAGATAAACTATGCACACTTTTGGAGGCCTTTGGACAACATTGACATAAACTTTTCACAACAATTTTTTTCTTATTTAGTTTTTATTCATAATCATAAACTTAACTTTGCAATCTAGTTTCACAACAAAATTTGCAGAGGTCTTTATCATCCATTTTACTGGTTACTGGAGCAACAGTGCACTCGTTTTAATCATGGCCCAACTAAAAACAAAATTTTAAAATATTTAAAATATATATTTATATTAGAAGCTATTTAAAATATAGTTTTTTATATTAGAAGCTAGAGAGTGGACAATGTGGTCTTAGAATAGAATTTGTTATATTTGCTCTTTTGTCTCTGTGATTGAGTGTGTGTGTGTGTGTGTGTGTGTGTATGTATGTTTATGTGTGTGCACGTATTATTGATAAAATTTGTATGACAAAAGGAGTTAAAATGTAGGCTTAATTTTATTTCTTTACCACACTCTTTCAGCTTATGAGATTACTTTTTCTAACTTTGTTTTCTTATTGCTATATTATGCCATTGTAGATAGACCATCATAATCAGAAAAATTTCATCTAGTGGATGTCAATGCCCTTTTCATCTGAAAATGTAATACTCCACAACAAAGAAACTGGCTAAAACCTTGCTCTAAAGGTGAGCTCTTTGGAGGATTCAGCCTGCCAATCCCTTGGAATCAGACAGACTCTCCAGTTTACAAAATGCAAAAATGAAACTGGCTACCACCTTGTTCTAAAGGCAAAGTCTTTGGGAGATTCAGCCTGCCAATCATATGGAATCAGATAGACTCTTCAGCTTACAAAATGCACATCAGACCTGAAGACACCTGCAGTTCCAGCTGAAACCTAGGGAATGGCATATCTAAGTGAGCACAAAATATGTTTCATTATTTCAGCCTTCCTTTCCCCCATAACCACAAATAAATATTAGTCAGT
>NC_034608.1:66392418-66418117 GCF_900095145.1 Mus pahari
ACCACCACCACCACCACCACCACTACCACCACCACCACCACCACCACTACCACCACCACCACCACCACCACTACCACCAACATATTTTTCTTTATTGCCCATGTTAGGTGTTAGTGCTTATTATCTGCTGAAGGACAAGTAAGGTAACTCAGAATTTTTTAGGTATTTATAAATGTTAGACATCTATAGTTTCTGAAATAGTTTATTCTACTGATGAGGTTAAGCAATGAGATATTTTGGAAACCCTGCCACATTTATAACACAATTCTTAAGTTGGTATTCAAATCAAATACAAATCTGTGGTTAATGCCAATGTCTTCTTTAAAACATTGTTTTTTACTCTGTCAATATTACTCATTAAATTAAATCATTAAGGAGAACTGAATCTCATGTCTGATATCTTAAACTGTCAGTAGCTTTGCCTATATTTAAGAGCAGTAAGTTTTACCTTATAAATCACATATCAAAAATTTGGTATTTTCTAAGCTTTTATATTCCGTACGTACTAAGCGTAGAGAAAATTTTATTGTTGTTTCGCTTTTTTTAATTTAAAAAAAAAACAAAGAAACCAAAACTCCCAGAAAGAAACAGAGGAGAATCTTTGAAGACTGAGCTAAAATTCATCCGATTCTGTACAATGTCGATTTGCCTGTGGGCTGGGTCTGTCCAATGGTATAGTGGGGCTGAAAATGCATTCAGCACAGTTTTTATCCCAAATATTGCATACAAAAACAAGATAAACCTCCGCTGTCTAGAGACAATTTGGAATCTATTAACAATCACTGTGTCCAACTTTGTAAGTAAGAAAGAAACTGCAGGAAGGACATAAAATAAAGGTTTGCCCTGTATTTTCTTTTACATTTACCATGAACTTTTCCTCTTGGTACATTGGTAATGCTTGGCGTTCCAGTGAGACTGGCCATTGAGGAAACTTCCTCTTCTACACGTACTACAAATATACCTGGAGTAGAGCGGCAGTACCACAAGGAATTCCTCAGCAAGAGTAAGGTAGATTGGGGGATTTTGCTGCTAAAGCTCTGTTTTTACGGAGATATCTGCAAAGCAAATTTGATGGTTTGGTGCTGTGACAACTTCATCTCAGAATGAAGTACTGTGACAGGGTACTGCCCTTGGTCCTTTTTGGAATTCATGTTTGGAGCATGGTTTCAGAGCCATTTAGGAGGAACACAAGAAAAGACAACTCCTGTAGTATATTGGTCAGTCCTCACACACAGTAATAAGTTCTGTCTCTGAATCTTGTCAACTTTGGCAAAATAGAATACTAAAGCTGTTAATCTCGTTTCTGATTTAAATTGGCTTAAAAATATAGACCAAATAACAGCCAGTGGTCAGGTAAGCAAAAATGTCTGTGAATTCATACCCAAATTGTTTAGCCTCCTCTGACTAGGAATGAAACTCCTAACATTTCAAATTTATGAATTTATGTTTTATAATTTTATACATGGCATGAGTCATGATTTAAGAGCTATAAGCAAGAAAGCTATGAGCATTGTTCCCAAATTTAAAATAAATGAATGCTTACAATTTAAAGAGTTTCGTAAGACATTTTGATGTGAAAATTAGCAGTAATTATCTGCAACACCATTATTTCACCAAATGGTGGCATATGTACCATGTTTCTCCACACAGAGACTGTGAGTTTCAGTTTTAGGAAGCAGCTGCTTGCTCATTAGAATATTTCTTCACAGTCACACAATCAAGTATTAAAGGAATATCAGACTAATAAATGTTTGAACTACTCTGAAATTTCAACATCAAAATCTACCTGTCTTAATTTAAATGTTCATGACTTGCAGTTATCCTTGTTTGAATTTAAAAACACCTTTAAATTTCTTTTCTGGAACAGAATATCTTCAGCATTCGGAAGAACACAATTACAGTCTTTTTGGCATAGTAATGAACTTGAAAAATTAATATTTTTCACTTTGTATCATAACGACATTTATAGCTTCCATTATTTAATGATCATTCATCAAACATTTACTGAATACTCATAATGTGTTATGCAGCAATGGCAATAAAATTGTGAATGTGACAAACACCACCACAAAAAAGTCGACTGGCGGGGTGATGTCAGGTTTGATAAGAAGGAGAATTTATAAGGAATGCTCTTTAGAAGCATCCTAGTCAGGTTCTGAAGGATGTCAGAAATGCCTTCGCTTAACTGCTTGGTTTTGCTTGCAACCCAGAATATTACGTCTGCTCTGGTCCTCAAAGTTTCAATTCCACCAACGTGAGGTGGTTTACTTACACAGGGGTTTTTTACTCTACTGTTTTACATGTACTCTTCTACATTTGGTTAAGTTAGTTATGAAATTATATAACCTGACAGGTTCTCTTAGTTGCCCTTGACACAGTAATGTCTCATGTTCACACTTCTATTCATACCTAAGGTGAACTCCCAGAGCAAGGGCTGTCGACTTGTCTCACAGAGAGGAAACTGAGAAAGTTAATGATGTGCCAAAAACCAAAGACTTCAGAAACCAGCAGCATCACTACTAAAGTTCCTTCAAATGTTCTTTATTAACAAAATAATATTATATTAAACCCTAAACAAAATAAGCTTTGGAAATACAAATGTATAGGAAAATGGATGTATAGGATAAGGTATAACATGCCATAAAAATTGACTATCAAAGAATGCAATAGACTCTTTTTGTTCAATTCAATGCTGCACTTGAAGCACTGTGTACTTATAACAGGAATGGAACAGCTGTTTACACTTGAATTAACTTGAAATATTCTTTCTATTATGAAACAAAAGTGATATCCCACTGAGGAGGGTTTTTGTTTGCTTTGTTTTTTATTAGGGTCAGGGATGTGGCATACTGTCCCACTAGTAATTTGTCTTTCTTAAAATTGTTGTAGCCAAAGTAGTCAATTTAGAGTCCGGTGGTTGAGGCTGCCTGGTCGTTAATTCTACCCCTTCCACAATCTAACTTCCTTCCCTGTTTTGTTTCTAATAATAATCAGCTGCCTAGTGTGGGATCTACAACAGGTTGAGAGGTCAAGATCCATCAAAGCCTGTTGTTTAAATACCCCGGTCCCCATGTGTCAGTACTGGGTAATAATGGAAGCTTTGTAGGAAAGTCCTCAGGTCGGTTTGGGGAAGGGCCCATCACCTACTTTACTCTTTTTGGTTTTCTCTCCATGGAGTAAATGGGTTTGATGTGTGGCATCCTTTCACCTTAGGGTGCTATCTCACCCCCCCCCCCCCGAAGCAGCACTGACAAGCAGCCAGTAACTTCTAAACCACTGAAGCAAAATTAGTCTAGAGGTTAGTGTTCCATTGTAGTTATGGAAAGTGAGTATAGAATCTATTGTCTGGTGAAGTGGTTTAACGTGTCCGTTAGCCACCGTCAGTGTTGAGAATTACAATATGGTATGGCCATACTAATGGGTTTGGGAACTGCAGATTTGGATCTGGGCAGGTTATCTAATGTCTCCGTTTGGGCATTTACATTGGTACTTCATGCACTGTTTACCCAGGATTCCATACTGTCCTACTCTCTATAAAAGCCATGGAGTTCTACAGCACACAGTGAGCAGTCAGTAAATGGCAGCTAAAGTACTCCTAGAACTTTTGGCCTACCTCTAAAGATCTGCTTCACTCAAGGAGGTGCACTGATCTGAATGTTACTGAGGGACAGTCGGCCCTTCTCTGTCATCAACTGTATTGGTCATATGCTTGAGCTTCAAATAGGCCCATTCTTAGTGTTGTCTTCTGGGGCTTCCACTTGGTTCCCAAAATGCTTTGATTTCCTTAGGTTCAATCACCTTTTCTAAAGCAATCCTTCTCTTTCTGTGTTTTGTTTGTGTTGCATGGTGTGTGTGTGTCTGTGTGTCTGTGTGTGTGTGTGTATCTGTCTGTCTGTCCTTCTGTCTTCATAGATGTGTATAGTTCTGTACAAATGTGTACAGTTGGTCAGAAGTGGGAATCAAGTGTCTTCTTCAGTAACTTTTAAAATTTATTTTGGCTACAGGGTATTTTTAAATTTTTATTTGCTTTTGGTTTGTATGTATATATGTGTGTATGTATACACGTATGAGGAAAACATGAGGCCAGAAAAGGGCATCAGGTCCCTTGTGGTTAGAGTTACATGTGCTGGACCACTCAATCTGAGTGCTGAGAACTGCGTTGAAATCCTTGCATGAGCAGCAAGCATTTTGGGCAACTAAGGCAAAGTGTTTCTTTAACCCTTGGGTTCACTGGCTGGCTAGACTCTGGACAGCAACACCTAGGCTCTCACTACCTCTGCCCTCTCTTAGTACTTCCTACAGCCTCTACCCCCAGTGATAAAGTTAAAGAAATATTACAAATGCCCAATGCTGCCTCTGCTTTTTATTTGCTGTGGGATCTCTGCTCCTCATGTTAGCATAGTTAGCATTTTACTGGCTGAGCCATCTCTTCAGCCCTTCTATGTTTTCTGAACATGGTATAATAATGCTCATAGTATTCTGTGAGTCTCTGATATTGACAGAAGGGCTTATTAACAGGAGTATATCCTTCTACACTTTGATTTAAATGTCAGTCCATAATTGCAGTTACTCAGAAGTAGATGTAGAAGCACTATGAACTGGAAGGCAGTGTGATCAAACTGTAAGAACCATTTCAAAGTTTAAAAAGTAAAATGAAGCGAAAGGGGCTGACAATATAGCACAGTGGTTGATCATTTGCTAGCTTCTTTTTTATTTAAGTTTTATTGGTTATTTTATCTATTTACATTTCAAATGTTGTCCCCTTTCCTGGTCACCCTTTCATAGATATCCCTATCCCATCTCCCCTCCTCTTTACCTCTAAGAGGGTGCTTAAACAAAGCCATGATATTTACTCTTAATAACAATAGTAAAAAATAAAAACATTTTGTACATTGTCAGAGGCCTCTGGAAACCTTGGCTTAACCCATCATGAAGACCTTTAACAACGAATCAGTAATGCCAATTGCCGCAAAAGCTCTTTTGAGAAGGGCTTAGAAGGGACAATGCCAAGTTTACAGGGCTGACAGGCAAGACACGCACTCAAGAAATTCAATCTGTGAGCTTCAGACTATGACATGATGAATTTAATCACATACACACACACACACACACACACACACACACACACACACACACACACATCATAGCAGTTTACTGTTCTGATAGTAACTAGCCCATCTAACTCTTCTGTAGTTTTGCTATTCAAAGTCTCAAAGCTATCGTGTTTCTCATGACTTCCCTTGACTCTGTCATTTCGCATTTTCTGAGACAAAAGTTGGTCTCCAGTTGTTATCTATATTACAGTGTAAAGATTTTTTTCTTGTTTTTGATTCAAGCTATCCTTGAATATTTATTTATTTATCCTTGTCATATTTATTTATATTGTAAATAAATAAATAAATAAATAAATAAAAATGAATAGATTCTGTGCCCTTCCCATAATACTGCTGATTTTTTTTCTTCCTTGGTAGGAGGGTTTATTATGACTCAGGTTTTAAGAAAATGCCTGAGCAAAAAAAGAAACAAAACAAAACAAAAAAAGTGACATTGCAGCAATGTTTTATAAAAACAATTTCTTTTTAATGTAGCTTGAAACTGGCTGCCACACACGCAGTTTGGAGGTACCCTTAGTTTTGTCTCCTGACAAATTTTGGCGAGCTGACTAGAAAGCCATAAAGAGCATTTTTCCCCCATGAAGCTGTGGTCTCTGTCTCTAAATCATTCTGTATGTCAAGATAAGCTTATCTATCTATCACCAAACTTCTCTGAAATACAACTAACTCCCAGGAAGAATGCTATCTTAATGCATTATGTTATAATTAATCACGCACAGTGCAGAGAGATAAAGATTCTTTCAGAAAACAACAAAAGAGAAAAATAAAGGGGTTGGGGTACAGTAATAAATTAGTACTCTGAAGGAGTTGAGAGTCTTCACTTCTCTGATGTTGCTTAATCTAGAAGCCTGGAGGGTACTGCTGTAATCACTAAAGGAATTTTATTCTTCCTGCTAGAGCTGTTTCTCCTGGCAAAACAATTAGGTGATTAAAGAGGTTTACACAGTGCATCGCTGTGGTCTAATAAGGATTTGCACTTGACATTACCAGTAAATGAAATTCACAAGGGAAAATCTGACTCATATGGGCTTTTATACATGGGCAAAACAATCAGTCAATCAGGGTGGGGGAGGGGCATGGCGCAGCTCTTGCTACCAGATGTTGAGGGCTGAGAAACAAAATGGCCCAAATCATGATTTTTTTCAAATTTCTCTTCTTTCTTTCTTTCTTTCTTTCTTTCTTTCTTTCTTTCTTTCTTTCTTTCTTTCTTTCTTTCTTCTTTTCTTTCTTTCTTTCTTTCTTTCTTTCTTTCTTTCTCTTTCTTTCTTTCCTTTTTGCTTTTTTATGTGAAGTGTGTGTGTTTTCTACAGCAGTAGTTTGCAAAACACATACATTATTATTCAAAAAAACTAAAAAAGGGGAGAAAGGAATAAACCAAAAGAAAGAAAGAAAAATAAAAGAAAATCTGAGAAGAAAATGGCGTCAACCTGCTTTCCAGGACCCTTTCCCATATCTGTATATCTTTGCCACTCAAGAGAATGGTATGCACTTGTCATGATGGGGGCTTAACTGATATTCTATATCTAAAAACTTTATTAATGATAGCTAACTGCAAATGTACACATAAGGTGCAGTATTCAACTTAACTCCTGCAGACACCTTCAAAAAAGCTTCTCATATTCCAGTACATTACATGTAGTCTACATTGACTTTATCTTTTCACTTGTACTGTAATCCTAGATGTGTCTATAAACAATAATCTATCTTTATGGTTTCAGTTGTATTTTTAAGTCAATGAATGGCCTGATGATGTTTAATTAAACCAACAAAAAATGATTTTGTGGTTACTAGAGACAAGTTTTCACGTAGGTATAACTGATGGATTGATGCCTGTCTCTTAGTTCTTACCTGCTTGCTCATTTCTAAACACTTCTCTTATTAAACAGGCAAAATTCCACATGTATTCCCCACAATCTTGTCTTAGAAAAGATCAACTGTGAACTTTCCCACATTATTCTCATTCCTCAGCACATTCCTTATTACTTAGCTTGCCATTTGTCTTCAGAGTTACTTTCAAATTGCTATCTCAGACACTTGCATCCGGCATATCACATGAGTATACTGAAATAGACACATTTCTAATGAGTTAACTAATTACGAGTTAAGGGAGCTCTTCACAGATTTTCTAAACTAAGTTCCTTAATGCACTGACTCCATTTCAGGTACAGTAGAGTAGGTGTGCAAAGTCCAGTAATGCTATAAAAACTGCCCTTAAAAGTGACAGGACTGTGGGATGGTACTGTACTATGGAAACTTCTTAGAGTAGAAGCCGGGCTCATGGGGTCCTGCATTGTTAGGGTCCTCCTGCTGGGCCTCAGTTCTCTTAGTCTGGTCTCTAAGCCAGCCAGAAGCAGAGAGCCATTCAAATGAATCTGTTGGTGTGTGAGAATCAGTGGTAGCATCTTTGAATATTGTTCTGACCACCTGCCTGCTGCAGAAGGTGGACATCAGAGGCACAGGGCCATTGGTGAATAGCATCCCACATTGAGGGAAATTCAGAGTCTCCAGGAGGGCATGTGATTGTGTAATCAGTACAAGAATATAACTGGTCCAGAGGTGAGAAAGTCAGGGTGTGGAGTGTTGCATCTGCTTCATTCTTTAAAGGGGGAATTTGAAAAGTAGTATGGACAGTTCAGAAATGATCCAGTTATCATTGAGGAAAAATCTGGTGTGACCAAGGTAGCTAAAAACATCCCTGATATAGGTTCTCCATCGGGGCAATGGAGCTAATTCTTACAGCCATCTCATAGAGCTTATTTGAAAATCAAGAAAATAAAAACTATGAACTGTACCAGACAGCAATGCACCGCCCTAAGCACATCACTAGTACCATTTATTCAGGAGCAATGAAGACAAGGAAGTGAAGTAAACAGTTCCACTCTCCACACAATAAAAATAACAAGCAATATTCCTGGAGTTTTTATTGGCAGGATTTTTAGGCTTTCATAAAATAATGTACGCGAAGTTTCTGATGTCGTATATTCTGCCCTCATACTCGGGAAGGAAAAAAAAAAAAAAAGAAAAAGAGGGTTCATTTGAGAGGGATGGGAGAATAAGGTAAAACATTACTTCAAAAAGGATTCTGTTCCATAAAAGATTAAATCAAAAGGGAGCTAGCATGCACTTCCTTTTAAAGAGATACTTAAATTGTCTTCAAAGGTTTCTAGCACATATAAAGGTAGAAAGAACAATAAAATCCTGTGCACTCATCACCCAGCATGAATAATAAATCACTCCTGGCCAATCTTGTTTTCTCTCACTTAAATCCTTTCCTGCCTCCCGCTAGATGATTTGCGGTATCCATATTTGAATGAAAGCCTCTTAAAAATACACACTCTGCCATGAAAACACCAACATTATTGACCAGTGCTAAAAAATATTCAGCAACCTGTTTGTTGTTGCTGTTTGGTTTTTTTGTTTTTGTTTTTGTTTTTTCAAGGAAAGAAGTGACTCTTTGCTTATTTAGCTCCTGCTGTAGTCTCATCTTACAGTCACGGGTTTACAGCAATGCAAAAGGACAGAATACCATAGGAAGAACAGGGTGCATAGGTGTAAAGATGAACCGTAAATCAAACAAGTAGTGAAGACACATGGTTCGATGATGGTGTGACAGAGAATGTGCAAAGGTAGAGAGGAAACCGTAGAGCTGTGTAGCAAAGAGAGGACTGCATGCACAGATCATGGTCTGCATGCACAGATCATGGTCTGCATGCACAGATCATGGTCTGCATGCACAGATCATGGTCTGCATGCACAGATCATGGTCTGCAGGTGGGCCGGTGATTCTTGCATGAGTATCTAAGCAATGGGAAGAAGTGTCCTTAATTAGGAATGGCTAGTTTGTGTTGAAAAGAATTAGTAGGAGGTTTTTGTTTTTGTTTTTTTCTGTTTTTTTTGTTTTTTTGTTTTTTTTTTGCAATAACTCAGATGTTCTTACTGTCTTGGAGGAAGTAACCTATGCCACCATAGTTTTCATATTGTATAACCTTTTAGTGAGAAATTATCTGGAAATACAGTGTCATTGCGTTACATGGAGAATGAAAACAGACAAGATTATCAATAGATGTGCACAGAAACACAGAATTAAAAAGAGATGAACCTGAATTGAATCCTGGCTTCTTTTCTTCCTGTATAACACGGGGCCAAGCGATTTTCCTTTAAGGAAGCCCAGGTTCCTCAAAAAAATAGGTGAAAAGAAATGAATATTTTAATAGGGATTTTTCGTGACATACATTTCAGATATGAAAGAAGCTGTGATTGGATCTGAGATCAGTGCCTAGCCCGTGGACTCAGTAAAGAACATTTAATAGCTACAGGTCCTCAGTCCAATTCACACTTGTTGGACAGCTAATAGTGTTCTCTACTTCTTTATATTGTCTCTTTCAGAGGAATGTGAAGAAGAACATAGACTAGGATAGCGCAGATGGTGGCCACCAAGATCCAAGATGGTAGTAAGACTCCAGAAGAAATAACTCAGCTAAGGACAGAAAGTAGAAGTATTTGTGTTTGCTATTTAACCCCAGATGTGAATGCCCCCAAAATAGTCTAATGAGTATCTATAGTTTAGGAATATTTTTTTATATATATACAAACTAAGCCCAAACATAAGCACCTACAGAAATGAACGTTGTTGTGATCACTATTAGAACAAAAACCTGGAAGTGATGCTTGCCTGTATTCCATCCCCAGTCGAGCGAGAAGAAAGAACCCACTTCCTGTAGTTAAAAAGTGTCTCTGAATGACTTATTTAAATGTAAATGTCTCCCAAAGAGATGGGAGAGAACAATTTGTTGAGCATCTTTTTGTTCTTGTTAGTACATTTTTTTAAATTATAATTTAATTACATTTCCTCTTTTTCTTTCCCCATTTCATACTCTCCAGGATACTACTCCCTCCTCTCTGTCAAATTCATGATCTCTTTTTCACTAATTGTTATTACATGTGTATATTCTAATATACATATATGTTTCTGAATATTACATGTGCAGTCTGTATGATTCATGGAATTGAATAATGTTACCTATGGGAGAAATGGCCTTCCACAGGGAAGAGCATAGCATTTGTTATCCAGTGTCTAAGAGTAACCCCAGAAAGCATTTTACTGTTTAAAAAGGAAGAAAAACAGTAATTTAACTTCAAATTGTCACATTGAGTAAAATATTATGTTTATTCCAACAAAATTTTATAAATCCTTGGAAGTATACATAATGATCTTACCACAGTTTGTGAAAGCTAGGGCAAAGTAAGAAATGTATGCCTGTAGGATCATATACGATAGCCGTTTCCTCTTAGCTTATAATGTCATTCTTACTTGCAATGCATTTAATTTTTAAAAGAGCAGGAAAAGGACTCAAGCAAAATGATGTGTTTTGCCAGTGCTCTACTTATAATCTGTTAAACTTTGAGAGTCCATTGAAAAGAAAATCTATTGAACAAGCCTTGATAGTTCATTAAAGTGCGAGGCTGTCCAAGGATCTATTCCTATCATAGCACTTATGATATCAAGCAGTGGAAGAAGAAAAATGCAGTGACCTTGAAAATTCTCCAGCAAATTGGGTCTATAAACTTTGATGTCTCCCTCATGCAGACTGCAATGCTTTTCCTATCTTTCTTTATTTTTAATATATAGCCCAAGCTTGAGAACAAAATGTAAAATGGCTGAACGGAGGGAGATTGAATCCCATGATGAAAGAAGTTCAATATCATGCACATGGACTAATATTAATGACTAATTTTATGCAAAATGACATGCCAAATTAATTACTGATGAGCTGTTTTAGTGGAAATGCGCCAGGATTCAAATTGTTTTGGGCAGAGTGGCTCAGTAATAAATATTTAACACACTGTGGGATATTTTGGTTACCCTGGTCAGCCGTTCATTTCCTTTGATCCCTAGAAACTAATTTTTGTTGCAGTCAACTGTAACTGATTGCAGACAGCCTAAAAAAAAAAAAAAAAAGGCACCTAAGTACATTTCCCCATTTTCTTTTCATCTGATTGTGCCTTTGTCCCAGAAAGCAACAAGGCTGGCCCCTGATGCACTTCCCAAGTGCTATCTGCTAATCATTTAATACTTCAGATTTTAATCTAATCTACTTGATTTCTCTCACTCTTTTTTAAGTGAGACATTTCTAGAGAGAAAAATCACTTTAGATCTAGATTAAAAGCAGTGCCCTCTACAAAAAATAATTGGTTTCTGTTAAATATATATATATATATATATATATATATATATATGACCAATGAGTTGATTATATTCTTGAAGTTTTTTTTTCTAAATTGTTTGATTCTTACAAACAATACATGAATGTTTCAAAGCAAGAGTGTAGCTGAATGAATTGTAAATTTTGGTTTGAACCAGAGTTTATTACCTCAATTTAACACATTAATTATTCAAAGCATGTACTTGTCCTGGAATTATTATTTTATCATGTGTATTATAGATGAAATGCATTCCGAAGGCAGTTTCTGACATAGAGCAACTTTTAAAATCAAATAGACAACCATTGAAATTTTATATATATCTGTGCTTTTACAAAAGCATGATAAAATATAAAGAAATCATATACACCACTTTGAAACCAATTCTAACATCTCAGACTCATGAGTCTATTAAAAGTTAATGTAACCATTTCGCTTTATGCTAAATAAAACTGGATGATCTCCATTGGTTACCTTTAAGGGATTTTTTTTTTCAATTTATTTTGTCTGTTATGGGAATAGATACATGAGGCTGTAGCCATTGTGGGAGAGTCTGTGAGGCCTAGAGGAGAGTTTAATACTGGCAGTCTCTTAAACTAGTGGAATTTCCAACTGCATTCTAAAGACTTTCTCTTATACCAACAGATACGTCCAACTCTCACCCCTCTGTAAAAAAAAAAAAAAAAAGTAGCTTTTGTAAAACAGGAGATATTTATGTGATCTGAAGAGAAACTACACCTGGATTCACCCTGGGAAAGGAAAAATAGAAGAAATTTTGTAGGTGGAATTGGTGGGGGGAGCAATGGGAACGGTGACTAAAATTGGGAGGCATTTTGGGGTTGACGTAGAAACTCAGCGCAATAGAACCTCCTCGGAATCTGCAGGAGGGGCCTTAATGAAGTCTCCTAGTAATGGGGAGTACAGAGCCAGAACTGTCCGTCTGTAACCAGACAAGGCTCCCAAGGAGTCTGAGATATTCACCTGGCCACAAAACCTTTGTCCTGCATTACGTCCTGGTCGTAGTTGGTATCCCTTAACCTCCTCCTAAGTTGCCTCCTCCAGCTATGATAGGAAGGTTTGTGCCTTGCTTTATTATAATTTGTGAATCTGTGCTTGTGGATATCCCTAGTAGGCCTGCTCTTTTGTCTTTTTCGTTTCTTTATCGCGCCCCCCCCCCCCAGTCTTTCTTGATGGGAAAACGGAGGACAATGTATCCGGGGGGAAAAGGGTATTTGAGTTGGGGTGGTTGGAATTAGTGGGGCTAAGGGAAGCTGCAATTGGGATGTAATGTATGCAAATAATAAAAAGTAAAGAAGTATTCATTTGTAAAAAACAAAACCCCCCCCAAAAAAAAACAAAAAACAAACAAAACAAAAGCTTCTTTCTGCAGGAAAGGGAGACCATTACAGAGAGCCATACCTGTTCAAGATGCAGAAATCAGCTGGCCATGGGGTACTTATTTCTACTTACTACATTTACAACACAACAACTGCACTTCAGGCTCAGAAAATATCCCAGTCAAAGAAGGAAAGATTTTTCTTTTTATTAGACATTTACTTTATTTACATTTCAAATGTTATCCCCTTTCCTAGTTTCCCCTCCAAAAATCCCCTATCCCCTCCCCCCGGCCCCCAAACCCCACCCACTCCCATTTCTGGTCATGGAATTCCCCTGTATTGGGGTGTAGAGCCTTCACAGGACCAAGGGCCTCTCCTCCCATTGATGACCAACTAGGCCATCCTCTGCTACAAATACAGCTGGAGCCACAAGTTCCACCATGTGTTTTCTTTGATTGGTGGTATGGTTCCAAGGAGTTCTGAGGGTACTGGCTAGTTCATATTGATGTTCCTTCTATGGGGCTTCAGTCCCCTTCAGTTCCCTGTGTATTTCTCTAGCTCCTTCATTGAGGACCTTGTGTTCCCTCCAATGGATGACTGTGAGCATCCACTTCTGTATTTGCCAGGCACTGGCAGAGCCTCATAGGGGTCAGTTATTATCAGACTCCTGTCAGCAGGCTCTTGTTGGCATCTGCCTAGTGTCTGGGTTTGGAGGTTGTTTATGGGGTAGATCCCCAAGACAGAAAGATTTTAAGAACTAGAGGACTAGAACATCTCCTTCAAGAGAGTCTCATCTAAAATAATGAGCAAAAACTGAAGTGGGCTGGAGATGAGGGAAGGAAGAAGGAGATGCATGAGGAGAATATTGGGGATGAAAAGCATGTGAATGGGAACAATCTGTGCTATATAAAATTATCAAAGAAATAATAAAAGTATAAATGTACTAGAATGTATAACTTCCCCTTTTCTAAATCAGCATAATTTCTAACTACATTCCAAACATTTGCTCTTATGTACATATATAAATGTAGTTCTCACCCCCTCATCAAGGAAACTTTTCTTTGCAACAGAGAGCATTACAGAAAACTACAACCAATCAATCAAAACTACAGCCCAGTCCCAGAGAATATAGCACAAATGCAACTGTGGCATAGGAAGGAGGCTTGGGGATCCAAGTGGAGAAGAGAGCTGAAAAAGCCAACAGATTAGAGCTTGTAGTAAAAGATGGTGTCTCTTAGGAGAGTCAGAAACTACAGCCATACATTCTCATCAACATGGGCATCAACATTAGCTGAACAGAGAGGACATAATAGAGTTCCTACTGTAGACAGGGGGATGCTCAAAATAACTAGTCCTCACAAAGCTATAGGTACTAACGAGTGTTGATAGAAGGTTAAATATAGTCTCTTCCAGAGAGGAACACACCAACTGGTTAGCCAATACCAAATATTCAAACCTAATATATATATATATATATATATATATATATATATATATATATATATATGTAGTACAATGCAGTCTGAGCAGTGTGTATTTAGGAAAACATGTATAAACATATAAATGTACATATGTGAAAAAAACAATTAAAGAAAACATAAAGGTCATGAATTTGAAAGAGAGCATGGATGGGTACATGGGAGTATTGAGAGGGAGAGGAGGGGAAGGGATAGGTGGTGTAATTATAATCTCATAAAATAAAAGAATTAAAAGTGAAGAAATGAGTGAGGTTAAATTTTACATTTTAATTATTTAAATCTAGTATAAAAATAATAAATTGTCAGGCATGGGAGGAACATGTAACAAGTGATTCTTAGCCCCGGCTCTTGCTGGTTATAGTGCTGGATAAATTTGATTCAGAAGATTTCTATCTCAAAGAATGCTCTACCAAATGACATTGTTAAACCTTGTGTTTCTTTCCCAGTATTGGAATTTTGGTATTTGCCACTTTTTACACGGTATTATGTAAAACTTAAAATTAGCTTTCCTTATGTAATATTGTCAATGTTTATAAAAATATAAGCCCGAATTGTTACAACTTAGACAAACTTATTTGTTTAAAACTGACTCCTGTTAATAGAATATTCCATTGGGAAAATGTTTTTCATTTGATAACCTTTAAAATAATATATTCAGAAATGGAATTTAAATGTTAAATAGGCTAATTTTAAATCTATATTCTCATTTATGTAAATATATACATATATAAATTATGATTAAAAGTTTCTTAGTTGTTCTTAATTTGAAATATGTATTTCAATACAATATATATTGTAATCATATTCATCCCTATGTTTCTCTTCTCCTGTCCTATCTGGACATCATCCAACATGTTCTGCTCAAATTGTATTCCCTCTTCTCTGTTATCATATACCTCCTTGTGTACAATCAAGGTTTTTTGGATATGTATGGGTGTTGGAATTTTCATTGATGTACGAGCAACATTATTAAGACATATTTATTTAAATTGTCACTGCTGACTTTATAGTCTTTGAGAGAGGGACATTCTCAAGTTGTGCAGAACAAAACTGATAATGGAAAAGCATCTCTGTTCCTAGTCATTGGAACCTTTTCATTTTCCATGCTTTGGTTTCACTTGGCAAATCATTCGTTTAGAATGTGTAGCACTCCTGTTGCAAGGGTCACATAGCAGAACATGGTCACTAATAAGGGGATGCCAGCTGTCAGCTCTGAAACCAAGACTGTGGAAGGTGTATTTCAATGCCTTGAAACACATAAGGCCTACCTGTATAATCGTTGCAAATGAAAAGCAATCTCATGCAATGATTCATTCATGCTTAAAAAAAAAAAAAAAACACAAGTAACATAACACATTAGGCTTTGTTGCAGAAACATAAAAACAAAATCATCATTGCATGCAAGTTATGAGTGAAAAATGATAGATAAGAAGAACTAGTTTATATAAGTTATAATATCAACAAACGGATATGTGAAAGCTGTGATGGGTAATTACATAAGTCATCCTTGGGAATTCATGGAAGTTTTGTAGGGCAAGTTTCAAATGTGAGTAAGACTACCCAAGCAGATTGGAATTGATAAACTACATTCTATAGGGATTAGAGTTGTAGGCCCAGAAAGTATTAAGAATCATATCAGTACTTGTTTCCAAGTTGTACATTGCAATATTTCTGAATATTATTAATTACATACTCTACATTGAAAAAAAATACTATTTTCTTCTCAAGGATACCCTCATTCTTCTTCTTCTTCTTCCTTTACTTATTTGAAAAGTTAAAATTTTAGAAATGTAGCTTGGTACTTGGCTGGTATTAAAAGTTGCATTTTCAAGTCTGCATTATAGTTAACCATTATAGTTAACCATAGGCATGCAGTCCATTCTTGTCAGTAGGAGGTACAGATAATTAAATGTGATGTTGCTGAGTCCCGTCTTTAAGGTGAAGGGCTACGTCTTGTTTTCCTTTTCTTTCTTAGTGCTGTCAGGTAGATCACAGCAACTTGTGAAGGTATCTTGAAACCGCAACATAAACAGCATAAGAAACCTGGACTTCTGACTCTATATAGTCACAATGGCAACAATAGAATGCTTATATTTGGTTTTGGTGAACCCAAAAGAGAATTTCAAATTGTTTGAATCATTATCATTTATTCACTAAAGTCTTTAAATTATTGTTGTGTCTCTGTGTGTATATAGTGCATGACGCAGGCATGTGTGTTCATTTGTGGTTGTAGAATGAAGAAGACAATTTATAGAGCTGTTTATCTTCTTCTACCCTAATGCTTGTCTGGGAATCAGGTCTCAGACTTGAATGACAAGAGTCCTTATATGCTGATCTCTCTTGCTGCCTGTAAGCCATTATTTTGAGACATCTCTCATAGTATCCATATTTAGTTCTGAGTTAATAGTAAAGATAGTCTCAAAACATAATACTATTTGACAGGTATCTTTACATCATTGTTCATACCAGACTTTATAGAATTTTATAGAACTTTATCTGTACCTCTGGTATAGTGTTTCTTAAAGTAATTAACGTTTTAGAACATGGTAGGTCACAGTTGTCTTTGACAAGTTTGTTCTGTGTTCTGTGATGCTGCATAGACAACCCAGGACCTCATTCATACTAAGCAAAAAATGTCATCACTGGCATACACACACACACAAACATATATATATATATATATTTCTGTCTGTCTGCCTGTCTGCCTGTCTGTCTGTCTGTCTTTGCCAGTGTCTGTCTGTCTGGCTCTGTTTCTCTGTCTCTCTCGTAGAACAAGATTCAGTTGACTAGCTCAGACTATTCTGGAATTAGTCTGTATCACAAGCAGGTCTTGGGATTGGCATCCTCTTGTCTGAACTTCCAGTGTATTCAGAATTGCAAGCCTGTACCACCATTTCCAGGTTTAATTCTCTTTATAACAAAGATTTCTGTCCATAGATTCTCAAGCATGGTGTGATTTAGCAATAGTAATTTGTTTAATGACTTAATGCAGCCACATCTTCTGCATCTATTTCTGACCAAATTACAAGTGTAATCTTTCAACATATGAGATATTTTATGAAAAAAAAAGGCTCAATATTTTCTTTATGGAATCCAAAAGTGTGCATATTGCATGAAGCTCATAACTGTACAACTGAAAATAGCAAGTTTGCATATCTAACCACTTACATTCTTAATTATGGATGCAATATGATTTTGTGACATACATGCCACTTTGTATTGTTTCAGATATAGTTGTGTGATTAACTAGTCACTTTGCCTGAAGAAATTCAGACAACATATCTTATGATTTGGTCAGAAAACTGTGCAGAATAACTGTGTTATATAAAAATAATATTATCTAAGATGTGAGTTCCTTAATAGAAGCTGAAGTGTCACATACAACAGGGATTAAATAAGCATTTACTTTCAAAGAACATTTACCCTTCATTCTCTAGCATGTTAAAATACAGCACTATTTTAACATGGAATCATCATAAATTCATATCAATCAATTAAATACTTAATTAATATTACATTTAATATCATCATATATTCTTAAAGAATAGTAAAATTATAATAGATAACAGATAATAATAATAAAATTAAAATAGATAATAATAATATGTTACAATCACAAGTAAATAATTTTGCTCTTATTTTATATCTCTACATGTAAACATGTACACATAATATACTGAGAGTATGAATAGTTAATTCCTATCTACCTTTAATATGTTGATATTTCATCTTCCTTTAGAAAAAAAATGACTGTATACAGCAAGTGACATTGCTACCCCTAGACAAGTGAGACATGGTTTGATGGCATGATATCTAGACCATATTTAAATTTTAGATGATGAGACTTTTTCTGAATTTCAAAAACTAAATCAAGATTTCATTCTATATCAGTGACTGTAAGATGAGAGTAAAATAAATAAGATGTCCTAGGACTCTTTGTTTGGATATCCAAAGAGATTATCTCTAACCGATAACTATATCATAAGCCAAACTTATTCTCAAGAATATTCCCAGATCCTCAAAGGATATATAGCCTGATTCATTCTACCATGTAGCTACTCCTGTTTTAAAAATCCATTGTAAATTATATAGCCCCAGCTTCTTTTTTATATTTCTAATCCCAAGTGAATATTCTAGCTCTGTGGTAATCACAGGAATGAATTAAGAATATTTCAGAAATAGTTTATGTAGTTAATTGTATTGAAGAAAAATGGGGTCATATGTAAGCCTACTATACTGTAAACGACAAACCAGATGGTTAGTCCTTGTTCATCATGGAGTTCTTATAGTCTTGGTATATGTACTACATACAGCACAGAAGCATTGCACTCAATATATTTGAACTGGAGAGGCCATCATTTCATCTCAGCAAGCGTACTGCAGTGTGCTGAGCAATGATTGTCAATAGAGACAGCAACAAAACTTGCCATAAAGCACAAATTCAAATATGACAGAGCAGCAATGTGAAGTGCCAGGAATTGGCCATGGCAGGCAGCCTGTGCTCTTAAAATCCAGGAAGAGGTCTTGCAAAGTGACAAATATTGATTGGTCTGGAAAATTTGGCTGTAGTTGTCACAGTTTTTTTCTTTTTTTCTTTTTTTTTTCTTTTTCAAAAAGAAAGAGTGGAAAGTACCATAAGGTGTATGAGGTCAGTAGTGCAGTATTTTCAGAAACAGCATGGTTGGAAGCAAAGATGCCTGCTTTTCTATGTGAATACTCCATGATCATTTTTAACTCCATTTACTACTGTGTTGATCATTCGATGCAACTTGGAAATTTGATGTATTGAAAAAACTGTTCATTTGATATAACATTCATTCTAGGGTAAATTCATATCTTTGTTGTATACTCCTTCACCTTGTATCTTAAAGACAGGCAGGTCAGAAAATATAGAAACTTCCTGCAGTGATGGGAATAGTGAATCCTTAGGCAACATAACAGCATCAATTATCTGGGCAGTTAGAATGGAAATTGCTCAATGGTAATGCGTTATTACACCATACATCTAAAATAGTTGGGGGCCTTGGTTTAGATTTTCAAAACTAAAATAAGAAATGTCAGTTTAGCAGTCTTAATTCAGTTCAGCAAACATTTACTGAAGCCAAAATATTTGCCAAACATTGCAGTAGGTAATAGGAGTTTGACAATAAATTATGCAGTGTTCATTTTAGACATCTTCCTGACTCAATCTTTAAGTTAATCTCCATTTTATTTTAGCACAAGTTATCTTAAAATATGTAACAACTTTAATATTCATAATTAGACATTTATTCTGTATAGAGTTTTTAAGGAAGTATAAATAGGCATTTGAAAGAAAACATTTTCCAAATTCACTTTGCTTTTGTCAAAGTTTTCTATATGTGAATTAAGTATTGGTAGAATTGATTGTTATGTCTTTCATATTATAACCCTATATAATTCCTTAATAATAGTTTTGAGATGTAATACCATACAAAGATCATTATGGAGACTATACAGTGGGCTCAGGAAACACAAATAGTCCCCAGGTAATTTTGCTCAATGTGGCAATCAGTCAGTCTTCCACCTTAAATAAAGCCGTCTTCTCTCTGGATTAGCATGCTCTGCATTTCATTATCTTCTGTTCCAGGAAAGAATTCTGAGCATTTTACATGCTTGCCAATTACTTCATCAATTAGTTATATCACTAAGATTACCACTTTTTGTTGGGGGTCAGATTGCCCAAATAATTTTTGTTCAATATTTTACTAATTGCCTGAGCTTGAACAACGTATGCACTTAATCTTAAACATTGTTTACCCATTCCCTGGCTACTTATATTTCTTTTTTTTTGCATTCATATTATCAATACAACCCACTTTATTCTATTACCTCCAGAGATAATTTTATATGTATATATGTTCTCTTACTTTTGGTAAACTATAATGATGCATATTTTACTAAGTGAGTAATGTAAGTGAAATTTAAAATAGCTGCAGAAGCCAACAAACAATATTTCTCTTAACATTCTGTATTGTTTTTCAAGAAAGCAGTAAAAAGTATGTAGCACAATACAGTTCTTAGAGGTTCATCCTACACAACACCATGGTGAAAGACTTCAAACTGCCTTGAGGAAAAACAAAGGGAGACTTTTTGAAGTGAAAGCATTTGCTATCATCTAAAAATGTCTATCTTCCAAGAACATCGAAAGTTTTGTATTTACGTGAAGTCCAAGAAGAAGAAAGACCAAAATGTGGATGCTTCGGTGCTTCGTAGAAGGGGGAACAAAATACTCACCAGAGGAAATATGGAGACAAAGTGTGGAGAAGAGACTGAAGGAAAGGCCATCCAGAGACTGCCCCACCTGGGGAATCCATCCCACACAGTCACCGAACCCAGACACTACTGTGGATGCCAAGAAGTGCTTGCTGACAGGGGCCTGATATAGCTGTCTCCTGAGAGGCTCTGCCAGAGTCTGACAAATACAGAGGCATATGCTCGCAGCCAACCATTGGACTGAGCACGGGGTCCCCAACAGACAAGTTGGAGAAGGGGCTGAAGGAGCTGAGGGGGTTTGCAGTTCCATAGGTGGAGCAAAAGTGTCAACAGGCCAGAACCCCTGGATCTCCCCATGACTGGACCACCAACCAAAGAATACACATGGAGGGACCCATGTCTTCGACCACATATGTGGCAGAGGATGGCCTTGTAGGACATCGTGGGAGGAGCGACCTTTTGGCCTGAGGGGGTTCAATACCCCAGTGTAGAGGAATGCCAGGACTGGAAAGTGGGAGTAGGTCGGTCGGTAGGTGGGAGAGTACCCTCAAAGAGGCAGGGGAAAGGGGGGTGGGATAGAGAGTTTCTGGAGGGGAGATCTGGAAAGGGGATAACATTTCAAATGTAAATAAAGAAAATAGTCAATGAAAGAAAAAGAAAAGAGAAAAAAATTATATACTTAAGTCATCAAACATTTCATAAAGAATGAAGCCTCTCATTTGGGTCTTTAAGGTTATCTATAATAGTCGAATTCTCATAAGTCTTTTCTTACTTGTGTTTAAGTAAACTATTCCCGTGAATAAAAATGATATTTTTAAAATATCAACTTATCCTATCTAGATTTATTTTATTTTACCAGATTCAAAAATATAGCCTACATGGTGCTTTGCTATCTGAAAATATCAACAAAATCAATCATTTGGTTACACACTGATATACAAAGAAAATATTATGTACTTAAAACCAGAACACATGAACGAATATTTTTAAAGTAAAAAAATATGAAAAATACTGATTTTGCAAACTTTGGTAAAACATATTTTTAAATAAAAATTCAAAATCATATTGTTTTATAATTGCCTATCAATTTCTCACTTAGTGGATGCTGGCCATTAAGAAGTCTAGGTTTTATATATATATATATAAAATGGTAACAGTGTATTTCTAATATTTGTTATATAAATGAACAAAAGAGAAATAGTTTAATGATTAAAAAACAGAGGATGAAATTCAAAAGACATATTCAGACTTGATTGTCAGTTAAGAGGGATGGATAAATTCGTGCTATGTCTCCTTCCACCTGTGATATAATCTTCACAGTGACCACATAGATCACTCTTTGAGACTGAGGCACTTCAAGCCTGTATGAGAATGGATCCCATGGTGGTAACACCAGCTTCTCATTAACTGATTGAAATTTAATCCTATTAAGTTAATGAATGGATGAAAGAATTGACAAGTCATATGAAAGAATGTTCCCAGCAGTGCAATATCATTAACTAATTACATACAGAGTTTATACTGATTCTAGAGAAATTGATAATGCAATCTTCTGAACTGTGTACTACTAAATCTGTTAGACTCTAATATTCAAACCGATGATACCTTAACATGATGACATTCAGAGATGGGACCCTAGGGAGTTAATTAAACAGGAAAATGATGGCTATTGGTTACGTGGGAACTTGAAGCTTTATAAGAACAAAATATATTCTCTCCCCTTTCTCATATTCTTACTGGTTTCTCTTTTTGTCTTCCCTTAAAATGCTGTGTGCAGAAACATTGCAAAGATAATCATCTGCCTTTGTCAAGAGGTTTTTTGTTTGTTTGTTTTGTTTTTGTTTTTGTTTTCAGAACCCAGGAAAAGAAATGATTTTTATTTAAGCCATCCAGTCTGTTGCACTTTGAAAAGTAGCCCAAATAAACTAAGATGCAATCTATTGGAGCCCAGTGAAAATTACTACTTTGGTTGAAGAAAGAGTTACATACACATTCTTAATTATCATGGAAGGAGGAAATAGAATCAAGTTAATAGAATTTTTTTTTTCCCGAGACAGAGTTTCTCTGTGTAGCCCTGGCTGTCCTGGAACTCACTCTGTATAGACCAGGCTGACCTCAAACTCAGAAATCTGCCTGTCTCTGCCTCCCAAATGCTGGGATTAAAAGTGTGCACTGTCTAGTGAAATTATTTTATTATAAATAGATAATAATGAAATACAGGATAGAGAAATAAAGAATCCATTTCCCAAAGTAAATGGAATCAATATAATGATGAGATTATGATATGTGTATCATTTGTGTTTTAGGAAGCAGTTTTTGGTGTCACACTGCCTTGATATTTTAAAACTTTCCTTTTCTCATGCACAAGAAATGGTAACAATACACATAGGGGCCAATAAAACTGGCTCATTTTAAGAGGATGAATCTAAAGTGGTTTGAGGATACTAAATTTATGGGTGATATTTAGGACCTTACCTTTTAGCATGCAATCGGAAATGAAAGAATGCTATTGGGGCTGGTGAGATGGCTCAGTGGGTAAGAGCACCCGACTGCTCTTCTGAAGGTCCAGAGTTCAAATCCCAGCAACCACATGGTGGGTCCTAACCATTCATAACAAGATCTAACTCCCTCTTCTGGAGTGTTGGAAGGCAGCTACAGTGTACTTACATAGAATAAATAGATAAATCTTTAAAAAAAGAAAGAAAGAAAGAATGCTATTTCTAACCATCAGAAACATAATAGTACATATTCTTTCAAACATGCATTTCTTCAATATATACTTCAAGTCTTAGAAAAACCCCTAATATATTAATTATAATATAAGAGTTTATGGTTGTGAGTACAGGTTAAGCCCACATCCATGGGACAGGAGAAAATATGCAAAATACTTGGCCTGTCACCTGAGAAGATACTTGCTTTAAATCCTTTTAAGGATGCTTCAAAACAGCACATTTCAACTACTGCAAGCACTCCAAGAATCAAAAGTTTCCTCTAGTTTTTAAAGCAAGTTCAACAAAGAAAAACATTCAAGGAAGTTTGACTTGCAGGTACAGAAAATGTATCCTTAAGTGTTAATATGTGAGGTCTTTTTTATCTTTAACCAATACCATTATTCAAACAATTCTAATCTTATTTTCCACAAGACTGAGATATAAATACAGGTAAATAGGCATAGTGGTTGATGCAGTCTCTGAGAAATGTCATTTTCACTTGGTTGGACTAATGCTCCAAGTCAAGCTACAGAAGTAGTCATATTAACCTATCAACACTGAGGAGACAGTGTGACAGTAGCAAGTCACAGTTGCTCTCATCGCCTTGAAAATGCTTTATCATACAGGAGACAAGTGTGAATTCAATCCAGAGACATAAAACCTCTAGAGACAAAGCACAATCTTGCCTTTGAAACTTGATGAAAATTACAATGTTTGCCCTGTGCTGTGTGTATGCAGAGCTATTAATGTCGTTGGGATGTGGAAAATACAATTTGCAAGTAATTCTGCAGAATATATGGTTCTGAATTCTACCTGGCAAAACAATTACTGGGATAGAGCCATAGAAAGGGGAATTTGAAAAAAAAAATAGGTTAGAGAAAATGTAGCTGTTTTTCATACATGTATATGCAAAATACTTTGCATATAAGGTAATATTTCCATGTGTCTAGATTATATCATCATATAAGAAAGTTAGTTTATTGGGTAGGTGTATAATATTATCCTGCAGGAATACAATACATTCTTATGCCATCTTCTTTGGAACAGTCAACAAATTCCACTGGAATTATTTTTGTAAATAGAAAAAATATGTATAAATTAGGAATGATAGCTAACCACTCATATTTTAATATTTGAGATACTAATCAAAATTTTGAGTCATTGTGCAAATATCTTAAAGAAATTTGATTTCAGGTTCATCAGTCAATTACTTTACTGATTACAGTGAGAACACTTCAGCCTTCTACAGGACTCTATTTTTAACAGTGACTTCCAAAATTGTTCTCTCCGTAGGGAGGTCAGTGTCCTCCTTGAACTCATGAGACCCTTTAGTCAGAACACAACACCAACTAAACAAGCAAATGCAAATGTTAAATATTGGTTTTTAGAAATACACAAAGGCAGCTTCAAGTCATTTATTAAACCACACACTATTTTATTCAACAGAAGATGATTTTATGTGGTAAACATTAAAATTTACAGATGAATACAATTTACAAATTAGGAATTATTTTGGGGTAAACTTGAGGAATTTACAAACTCTCTTCAGTCAACTGTTGACTCTTCCTATTGTTTTCCATTTATCTATTATTGATATCAGCCACATTTTATGATGCTAAGAACAAGTGCCATCTACAACTGAATAGCTTTATAAACGGCAACTGAAACAAAATATACATTAACTTTTTGTCTAGCAAACCAAACTGTAGATATGACACTGCATTTCCTTAACAAGTACCAATCCATTTTTACACAATTAAACTATGAGATTAATGTATAAAAATGATAATTGTCTGTGTTTTGTTAATCTTTTAAAATTGCGTGTTTGTGTGTATATGTGTGTGTGTGTGTGTGTGTGTGTGTGTATGTGTGTGTGCATTTGTGCAACTACACATGTGCTTGCTTTAGCACATAAGTGTAGTCATAAGATATTTTGGTGCATTTGGTTTTTCTCTTTTATCATGTGGTCTTGAAGATGAAACTCAGGTCTTCAGGCTCAACAGGAAGCATGATGACTCGCTAAACTATCTTTGGTTCTCCATACTTTTTTTAAAAACCTGAGGCTAAATATGCATTTATAAATATGAGTTTATGACCCCCAAAATAAACTAGGCTAATGATAAGACAGAGGGTCTGGCTTTCTATTGCTTATGCTGTTATTGAAGATCAGCCTTAGTCAGTGGTGATCTGATAGAATGCATGGGATAATTTCAGTATTTTTGTATCTGTGGAGGCCTGTTTTGTGACCAATTATATGGTCNATTTTGGAGGAGGTACCATGTGGAGCTGAGAAGAAGGTGTATCCTTTTGTTTTAGGATAAAATGTTCTGTAGATACCTATTACATCCATTTGTTTCATAACCTCTGTTAGTGTCCACGTGTCTCTGTCTAGTTTCTGTTTCCAGGATCTGTCCTTCGGTGAGAGTGCAGTGTTGAAATCTCCCACTATTATTTTAAGCTTTGAGCTTTACTAATGTTTCTTTAATGAATTTGGATGCTCTTGTATTTGGAGCATAGATATTCAGAATTGAGAGTTCTTCTTGGTAGATTTTACCTTTAATGAGTATGAAGTGCCCCTCCTTGTCTTTTTTGATAACTTTGGGTTGGAAGCCAATTTTATTTGA
>NC_034608.1:66419159-66423634 GCF_900095145.1 Mus pahari
GGTGGGAGTGCTAGGTTCTGATGATGGTGAGTGGTCTTGGTTTCTGTTAGTAAGATCCATACATTTGCCTTTCACCATCTGGTGATCTCTGGAGTTAGTTGTTATAGTTGTCTCTGGTTGGAGCTTGTTCCTCCTGTGATTCTGTTAGCTTCTGTGATTCAGCAGTCCTGGGAGTCCAGCTCTCTCCTGAGTCTCAGTGGTCAGATTACTCTCTGCAGGCAAGCTCTCCTCTAGCAGGGAAGGTGCACAGAGGCCTGGTGTTCAGATCTGCCTCCTGGCTGAAGATGTAGGCCCAAAACAGGGCCTGTCCCAGAAGATGTGTTGCCTCTGCAGTTTATTCACTCACCTGCACAGACTAGCCACTGNGGGACCCTGGACACAATATGACTCTCTTACCTGCTCTGGCAGACAGAGCCCTCACAAGTGGCCATCTTTCCACTGGCGAGGAAGGTGCCCAAATTTCTGGAGCCCGAGACAGGGTCTGTCCCAGAAGTTAGGTTGCTTCTGTCTGTCCAGAAGCTCTGTAGCTTCAGCAGTCCATACTCTCGCCAGCACGGACTGGAGCCTAAGGAAACCGGAGCAAAGATGGCTCTCCTGCCAGCTCAGGCCTTGAGACTCCTCCAGGGCAGATACCCCTCGTTGGGCGGGAAAGGTGCTGGATGACTGGAGCCAGAAACAGAGTCTGTCCCAGCAGCTGTGCTGCTTCTGCAGGCCACCCTCTCCCTGGCAGTGATGGTCCTCCTATGGGTTCAGGCCTAGAGACTGCTCCCAGGCAGACACCCCTCCTGGGGTGGTAAAGGCACCAGATTACTCCATATATCTTTCAATAGGTAACTTATAAAGGTAATAGTCCCTGAACACCTACCATGGTCCATGTATTTCTTTAAGCACCTAGACGTGCACCCTCATTAAACCCTCTAACAAACCTCTACTACAGTTCCAGATTTTTTTTTTTTTTTTTTTGTGATAGGAAATCAAAGGCAAGAAAGAAGTAAGAACGCAAAATCAAAATAAAATTAAGTAAGAAAACTACACAACACTCCTAGTCAGTGCCTAGTGAAAAATGGACTCTAAACCATGTGCTCCCCAGCTTTGGCTCATTCTTCAGCATGGAGTTCACTAGGCTAACTCCCCTATTAAGTCTTTTCTTAGGTCTGCACAGAGGTGCTCAGAGCATCTTTGTAATTGCACACTAATTTCAATTGTTCCTTTTTTGTAGTACAGTATGGAGGGGGGAAAGGAAGACTAGCATAGGTTTGGGGACTGGTCTCATATTTTGAAACAACTCAACATGTGGTAGAGAGATGGCTCAGTGGTTAAGAAGACGAATTGCTCTTGCAGAGGAGGTGGGCTCAAGTCCCACAACAGACATATTGGCTAGCAAATACTCATAACGCCAATTCCAGGAATCTGATGATTTTTTTTTTCTGATCTCCATGGACACCAAGCATTGTGTAATACACATATACATGTAAAGACACCGATAAAATAAATAATTGTAGTGTGAAATATAAATACTAAGCAACTCCAAAAATTGGTTCTGTCTACCAAATATATTCCCTTTTCTCCAAATTGAGTATGCACTATATTAATACTTGCCCTGGTTAGGGGTGGCAGATTATTATTACTATTGTTTGTTTGTTTGTTTGTTTGTTTACTTTTTCAATTGGTAAAATGAACTTGCAAGGTATAAGAAATGCATCTGCTTTCCTAAGCTTCCTCTCTAGCCCCTGGAAATTGTGTGGTAGCTAAAAGTAATTCTCTAGGTATAAAGTGGCATGTTCTGAAATTGCAAATAGATTTGTATCCTAAATATAAAGTTAGGTTGTGATGATCACCTACTGTCAGACACCTTTTAGGGATACATTTTATTCATCCTTTTCATTTTTTTAAATAGAAGGTGTAGTCAATGAGGAGAGTATAACAGGATTTTATTTCATGTTCAAGTAGCTTAATTTTATATGTTTGATTTGGTTATTTTCTCCATATGTGTCTTGCTATTCATATATCTTTGAAGGAAGAAATATTTTAAGGGAACTAAGATGACTCAATTTGGGCATAGGAATATAGGCAAATAAGAGCTTCAACAGCCATTAAAATACTTATCTTGAAAGTAATTTTTATCTGTACATTTGATTAGACAGAGTTACTGATATTGTTTCTAATCAAAGTCAAGGAAAACGCTTTCTTAGGTATCATTAAATTTACACTATTTTTGAAGTGCATGCTTATAGGAAAGATGATTATATCCGTTGGATTTGCAAGACAAATGTGTATACTCATACTATATTACTTAATACTAAGAGGAAGGTTCTTTTAGCTGGCACATAGTAGCCATGACTGACAATAATGATAACGATGGTGATAAATGTAAGAACAGGAGTTTGCTGTGCCAGAGTTACCTGTTATTGCAATCTTGTGTCTAGGACATTTCTGGTGATTCAATGGATCAGATAGCCATATTGCTTTTCATATAGAAAGAAAATACCAAGGTATATTATGTCAATTATAAGGATGGTTTAGAAGTTAGTATAAGAGTTAACTCACTCCTACAATAAATGGCAATGGAATGCAATGCCAAATATTTGATCCCATGGACTGACAGAGAAATGGAGGCACAGTGATTCAACTTTATTGCATTCTACAGTAAGTTTCTTTTGTATTCTAAATAAAAGTTTTATGAAACATAACAACAAATTTGTTCAAACAATCTTCCTGATAACTTTTGTACCAAATTACACTACAAATATTGTACCCAAGTTTTGTCCTTCCATATATAATACAAAAAGTAAAATTCTAAATATGACATTGGCAGTTTTCAGAAAGCTAGAATGTATCCCAATATACAATATATATCTGCAAAACTGAAAAGTAATATTTTTTATTTTTTTGTATCTTTTTATTTTTGCCTTGGAATCAAAGTATTTTGAGTACTCATAGCTATTGAATCTGTCAATAATATCATTTAAATTTTATAATATTCATTGCACATTTCACTTGCATTTTCTAAAGACAACACGTTTCTGTTTCTTACAATGTCATTTTTATTTGCAATAAATACAGCAAGATGTGCAGGAAATATGCTGTTTTCCCACAACACCATAGATATCATGCAGCTTCCTTTGGGAATATGCTGCTGATAGGCCAATTTTTATTATATGGTGTGTATGTGGGGGGGGGGAGGATAGGGAGGATACAAAATTCTTTTCAAATAATATTTTTAGGTAATTTTTTTCATACAGTGTTTGTCTATCACATTTCTCTCACTCCAATTCACATTTTCAAATGTCCCTCATACCTATCATGTTCTCTCTCCCTTTCTCTATCTCTCTCTGTCTCTGACACACTCACACGCATGCAGACACAGACAGACAGATAGACAGACAGGCACAGACACAGACACACACACACACACACACACACACACACACACACACACACACACACATTTCTAGTCTTCTAACTCCAGGCCCATTTTCTGTGTGATTTAGATGCCAGCAATAAAGCATATGTATTTTTGTAATTCACTCACTTTCCTTTATCCAAGGCGATTGCAAACCAAATAGTTTATTAAATCCAATGAGTGGAAAAGAGGTCAATGTCAGGTTAATCAGAGCCGTGTCGATATCAGCAAGGAAAGTACATAATTAGCATAGAATGGAGAAAAGAATTGGCTAAAAATTCCAGCTATGCTTTTGTCTTCCAGGGGCAGATGGGATTTTATTTTCAATGAGTTTGCAGTGTTTTGCAAATAAAATGTAAAAACAAGTTGTAATTTCATGTAAATTTCAGAAATGAGAAACAGAAATGTTGGTTAGAGTTTTGCATTTCTAAATTTACTCGCTTGAACAAATCTCCATCAATGTTTGTGGGAAAGCATTTAAAATTTAAATAGAATATATTCTTTGTCTGAATTCTTTCACTAGCACAAAATGATCAAAATCAATTTTTAAAAGTTTAAAATTACTCTTAACTGTTTTTCTTCTGTTACATTCTGGAGAATAAATAAAGATTTTTGCCTTATGTTAATTATTTTTCATCCAAATACCCTAAGTTAATTAAGTGGGATTATGGTTTCATGTTTTGTTTTGATGAAGAGAATATTTTCTCTCCACATCCTTTACGCAAAACAAGTTATAGAAGATTATAGGTACACATGATAGAGTAAATAAAATATAAGTAAGGTAAATAAGCTAGGAAAAAGCAAATGAAGGTACATACTAAATTTTATAAAGCTTAGAAAATAGAACATGATTAACTTTTAATATGACTGGTATGTAAAATCTGACTGATCTAGAAAACTTCTACAATCCTCATAGCATTGTTTTTATCTTGAGGTGTTTTTGTTTTAGCTAGAGGGTTGAATATTTCCACACTGAAAGATAAAAAAAAAAAAAATGACCTCACACTAAAACATAGTGAGATTATTTACTCCTCTCTCTCTCCTCTCTCTCTCTCTCTCTCTCTCTCTCTCT
>NC_034608.1:66423696-66435360 GCF_900095145.1 Mus pahari
TCTCTCTCTCTCTAGACACAACCCAAGAATAGCAAGAATGAACATTTTAACTCATTCCGTTTTATCAATTGCTAAAAGTCTCCTGCTCTGGTGGTTGCCCGGGTTGTGTTTATTTCTTAAATCTTTGCTTGCCAGTTAACTGGTCTGTGTCCCAAGCATTGACAAAATTATTACTTTAGAATCACCCAACCAGTGTAGGGGAATGCCAGGGCCAGCAAGTGGTTGGTTGGTGGGAATGGTTGGGTTGGTGAGCAGAGAGAAGGGGGTGGGGAGGGGAAAGGGAGTTTTCAGAGGAGAAACCAGAAAAGGGGCTAACATTTGAAGTATATATATATAAAAAAGAAATTATCTAAAAAACAAAAAAATCACCGAGCCATCTATTTAAGTCAGAACACAAACTGTTTCCCTTAGATTTTAGAAAAGTGTTTATTCCTGCCCCAAGAGTACATTTTCCACACTGACTTGTCCCTGATGGCACATTTCTGACAGAATCACATTCTGACTGCAATTCTTTAGATAATAATAATAAAGAAACCAGTTGATCATAACTTGCTGATCCCTCAAGTGAAGTTAAGAGAGGTAGGCTGGAGCTATAATTCACACCATAAGTTGCAGAGCAGTTGAGCCTGTAACACTGGGCTATGAAAGAGTTGACTTTCCATGCAGAAATCCACTAGCACCTAGATACTGAAATACTGACTTCTATGTTACAGTCAGAATATTCTGTTAGGGGAGAGGAAGGTTTGATTATTTAGCATTTGCTCAGGCAAATCTTGCAATGAATTCAAGCAGAAGTTTCTTTTAGCAAATAGTACAGAATTAGTTCAGTTAATTTTTGGTTGCGTTGTTTTATGGCTCTATAATAAAACAGAATATACAGGCCTAATAAATTCTGTTAAGAGTCAGCTAAGGGACCCATACTTATTCTTTTATTGTATTCAAATAAATGCTTGTATAGATCTTTATTTCCTTAATATTTATTGTTATTTCATATCTTGACATCAGAACTATTCTACAAGGGCTCTGATAAATGTAGTGATGCTACACAAGCATTCAGTGTGCTTCAGTCAATTTGCATCTGTGCTCCTTGGGATGAGGCTGCATTTCATGCACTTTCATATTTCAGAGTGCGGATGTCACATCCATCAATAGTTGGGAATTATACACTCTATGAAGCAGAGCTCTAACACTCACAAATGCCAAACTGATGTAAAAAAAAAAATGAATTGACCAGAAATGAAGCAATCTCCAATGAACAAGTGAACATGCCTTGTTTAGCACTGAAAAATCAATGAGATGAAAGAGTCTCCCGCCAAATGAATGAGGTGAAAATCAACCATGGAACCCCGTAATCTTTCATTTTCATACCCATCCTACACATGGTACCACAATGCTAACACTGCCTGAATTTTGCTATTTATTGAAAAGAGGATCAAGTTTGTTCCTTCAATGACACCCACTTACTTTTTAACCCTTAGAATTTGGGTTTTAAGAATTTTAAGTTGCTAGTGATGACGTTTTGAGTCACAAAACAAAATAACTTTTTAATGAACACATCAGTAGGAAGCATATATACAGTATTTAAATTTCTGCAACAACTCTGATGATCCCCCTTCCCACTTACTCTCCTCCAATCAAACAATCTATTTAAAGTATTCTATGATGTTCTATGCCAGTTCACCTTGATCTCACACGGTAGCCTATAAGAATGTTCTACATTTCTATTTTCATTTTCGTTTCTTTTATTTTTCTATTTTCCTCTTTAAAACTCAACTATCACTTTTAGAATATCTATTTACTTGATGCCCAAACATATATATCCAGAGGTATAGCTCTTTCTAGAAACCATTTCTGATTTTACAACTTCTATTCAGATAAATATGTTATAGTTCTAACAGCAATGTAAGTCCTTGGGCACGAGCTGCCTATATTGTCCTTCATTAATGTTTTAACTATGACCAAGATACTGAGCTTTCCAAGAATTATCCTTGTCCTTTGCTTAGAACAGATCTGTATATATTGCATATGTTGCAATGTAATCTCAAGTGCTAAGTAATCATTAATGATTTCATACATATAAATTTTTCTATGTGACTTTCCAGGACTTTGTATATAAATTGGCAACTTTTCTTAAATGTTTTACAGTGTTTCACACACATGTATGCACACAAACACACACAGACAGAAAGATTGTCTCTCCTTTTTAGATACTTATATGGCAGAGTATAAAGGGCTAGGAATGGAATAAGATGAAGTTAGTATTCACACACTGTTATAGCTTGTTCAAGTTACTTTACCTCTCTGAGCCTTCATTATTCTCATATACAATTAAATGTGATAAATAAATGGTACTCTGCAGAAGAAATGGCATATGACAAGTACTTTATAAAGGCTTACAATAATAATAAATCCTCTAAGAAGAAACATATTGTGGAAAGAGCTATACTTTTGTATTCATTTTTTTGACAATGTTTAACAAAGGGCTTTGTCTATAATATTCGACTCTCATGGAACATATTCTATGAATGAATTTTTAGATTTCTAAACTTCTTGCCTTCACTGGTTACCATGAAAGAACTCTTCAGGGCTGCCTCAGAACTCACCACATCAATAGTAATATATGTACAGCTCTCTTGGCTTCCTCTAACTATGTGATCTCTCAACAAAAGTCATATTAGACACATAATCTCTTTTTCCTTCTAAACTTTTATCACACATTTCCCCTACTTCCTGGAAGTATTTGTTTTTATACAATTGATAAGGTAACATAAGATATTGGCTCCTTAGAAATCTCATCCATTTGTTGTCTCTAGATCCAAGAACTCTACTGGACTCTTAACCATCCAAATGATCTGTTTTCTTTCTTGGGAGGATTTTTTTTTTGGGGGGGGGCTAGTATTTATACTATGGCAGGGCTAACATTGAATTCAAAAGTAAAACATGTCTTTCATAATACTTAGCAAACTAGTAATGTACAGGTTCAGGGCATTCACTAAACAGAATTTGGGCACTGGAAGTCCCTCCCATGGTTATATAACCCACAAGCAATTGTTGTGAAGAAAAAAAAAATCTATGGTGAAGTGGGATGAGTATTAGACATGGAGCTCCAGCGGAATTTCCAGGTGATCTTGCTATCCAAGAGTTACTCATGCTCCTTACTAATGGTAACTCCTCAGTGAAACCCAATGCAAAGCCCTAATCAATGTGTTGGGTTACCAAACCAGATTACTAACTAGATTAGGAAATAACTACTTCCCGAGTCTCTTGTCAGTACCCAGTGAATACATGTTTGCTCACATTTCCCTGGGGATAGTCACTCAGCAATTGGCAATATTTACTCAATATATTTATTCCCTATAATGGAATCTTCTTCTCCACCACCATCCACTCTTTTTCTTTAAATGAACTGTGGGCAAAGTTCCTTCATTACACTTCCCTGGAACAGTGATTACTAATGAACTGCAGACAATCTATAAGACAAAAAAAAAAAAAAAATGCCCAAAGAGCTAATGGAAGACAGCTCAATTGAATCTACCCATAGCAAAGATGCAAACAGATCACACACATACACACTCACATACACACACACATATACACACACATACAAACACATACACACATATATACATATACAATATATATATATATATATATATATATATATATACAAATAATCATTTTTATATGTGTCGTCTGCCATGGGGATCTCACGCATTTTACATTGAAAACAAAATTTTGAAAAAAGTTTATAAAGTTCTACACTTTTGATTTTAAATTTTCCAATGTAGAATAAAAAAACACATAAAATGTTGTACTTATTAAAGAATGGTGCATATTTTAGCCCACTTAAGGTTTTATGAAGGCTACTGTTTAAAATCAAAATATATGCTCTGGAATCAGTATAATTTCAATTACATTAAATTTGAATCTGTCAATCATTAGCAATGTGGAACTTTTATTTTTATTGAGGTAAAGATAAATTAAGACATTCTTAATCATGATTGGGTCAGTAGTCTTTACAGGAAATAAGCACAAATTTATACAACATTTAATAAATGGGGCCAATGACAAAATTGTGTCCCTGAGATCTAGCAAGTTATGAAATAGACTGTACTATTAATTATACTAAATCTCTCTGTAATTTTCCTAACAGTGACATTGATGTTTTAGCCAAATTATTCAATAAATTACCAGCAATAGTCTTGGAAAGGGGAATTCCATCATCATGGAGAGGATGTTAGAAAACTCTACCAGTGATGATATGTTTTTAACAAAGCAGTTAATGAGTGCCTGAAGTGTGGAAGACATTATTTTAGAACTTTTGAATTATATTTGGTAAAACCTGTCTTTGGTTCACAGTTCACAAAAAGGAGATATAATATCTACTTAAGTGTATTTTATAGATTGTTGGAAGGTAATAAGTGTGATAAAAAGGGCTATGTAAAAAAAGATTAATATTGTGGGGGGAGAATGGGAGCATTCATTAACTTTAAATAATACCAGCAAAGACTTTGTTTAGAAAAATATGTTTGACCAATGAGTTGAATGAAATTAAGAGGTAGATCACTGCTTTTGCCCTCTCCCAATTGTAGGTGTTCTTTTTTAAAATTTTTTTTATTTTTTTTCTATTCTTTATTTTTTTAATTATTTTATTTATTTACATTTCAAATGCTATCCCGAAAGTTTCCTAAACCCCTCCCCCCACCTCTGCTCCCCTACCCACCCACTCCCACTACTTGGCCCAGGCCTTGGTTGTGTTGGGTCATATAAAGTTTGCAAGACCAAGGGGCCTCTATTCCCAGTGATGGCCGATTATGCCATCTTAAATCACTTAACCTATTTAGTGTTGTTGGTTTATTCCGATGAACCTGGGAGCAGAGACTTCTACTAGAGCATGAGTCAATTTTCCACTCTGCTTCTCTAAGAAGCTGTCAATCAGCACAGAGGATTCAAACTCTGCAACTTTGGAGTCAAACAGGATGACAGGATGTGAAGAAAAAATAAAAAGAGCACGGGGATGACAATCCAGATTATTGTGTGAATCCGATTAACAGCTGAGGCAGTTTCGGAAAGGACTATGGTATATGTGAATTCTGATATTTATTAAAACCAAAATCAACAAGTTGAGGTAGCAGATGATGAGGAAAAGCCCACGAGGCAAGTCCGTGTCTTGGGGTCAGATCAAGAAAAGCAAAGAGGATAACATTTGAAATGTAAATTAATAAAATATCCAATTAAACAAAGAAAAGAAAAGGAGTTCAAACCCAGATATTTTGAGTTTCAGGAATCTGTTAAATAAAACTCAAGAGTAGGTATAACTTAGGCATCCTTCCCTTGAATGAGTTTATGGATGAAACCACTTCTTCGGAGTATTTCTACTCATGAGTTATCTACTAAGGGTAGACACCAAATAGAGAACTAATTTGCTATCATTGAGAACGCCTGGCTGTCAACAGAAAAATTTACTCAAGACACATGTACATTTTCCTTCCACTGCTCTCAAATATTTTTACTTGTACTTTAAATAAGAGTTTCTTGGACAGATTCAATTAAAAGGCATTAATCGGGTGATTTTGATAGGAAAATAAGGTAACTCTAATATTACATTTTTTTAGATGCATGCTTTCTTTTTTACATGGGTTTATTGAAATGTTGAGAAATTTTGCACATATTATAATCAATTAATCTGAAATCTAGATTTTGCAGCCATCTGCAATGCTGTGAAATTATGCACAGCTTGTTTGTATAACAAAATAATCTTGAAAAGTGACCTATCTTTAGCTTCCTTTGCTCTTTATGTGACACTGATGATAGATAACCTATAATTCTGGGTCAAAATCTCATTCAAGTAATATTTGAAGAGCAACACAAATATACTGGATGTATTTCAAACTGAGATCTATTTTTTAGATAGCAACTTAATCGTATACATGTACAATAATAAGTCAATTGGGTTGAGTAAGCCTTTTAATAGGTGACTTATTAAGTAAGTATAATGTTCAGAGAACAGAAACGAGAACAGATGAATTCTGTTTTGTTGTCATTTACGGCTACCACAATTACTGGGATCTAGGAAGTAACAATAATTTTGTCAAAAGGAAGGAGAGAGAGGATAAATATAACAGCTAAGTGTCTCTAAGCACCAAGACAATTAATGCATTGGATGAGAATATTAGGATTCAAAAACATGTTGGCAGATGGCATGATGGGCAGTAACTGACAAGTGCTTATTTCAGATAAATTCTAAATTTCAGAACATTTATTTAGATGAATACATCAGTTTGTGAAAGTAACCGAAGGTTGTTAAGATAAGAAAAGTGTATTTATAGTCTGTAAAGAAAAACATAATAAACAGACTATGTAGGAGTTGTGTTTAGACCTCCAGGAAATGATTTGTGACTTTGACAATCCTGTTTTTACTGCTTTCTATATATTGGAGTTCTGACTTGATCTCTATGTCTTTTAACATCTAAATAAACATTACTAGCCCAGATAATGACTAAAATAATGTGAGCAAGATCAGTAGCTGCAGTACTTGTTAAGACTTTAGTCTTCTATGCATGCAGAGTAGGGCTGCATCTAAACTTGTAATAAATTTACACTGTATACAACCTAGAAGAAAATCCAACTTATGGATTTCCCATGTCTTGCATGTTAATTGAATCTAATTTCCTGATTAATAAACATAGGATTATAGTCCTGAAAATGCTGTCTCATGTTTACTTGAATCTAAGTTATATCAAATGCACAAGAATAAATATCACGATATAGAGCAATAAGAACCTTTAAAATGTTGGTAAAGAAAATTGTTTCATATGAATTTTTTTGTTTGCTTCTAGAAGCTTATATTTCATGGACATATCTTCTTTTTTTTGCCAAAAAAAATGTAACCGAGACTTTTAGAAGTTATTCTTTTCTCCAATTTCTACTTTGTACAAGTAAATTTCAGTCGAAATAGAATTCATATCTATGTAGTTGCAATACTCATAATCTCTTGATATTCACAAAGAAACAAAGTCCATATTGTATTTCTATCCAGCTATAAAGAAAAGATAATTCTTCAGATATTCTCGAGCCTGGAATACAAAAGTGAGAGATAGAAATTGAACCCATAACCTCTGTATTAGAAACATGTGATTTTGACTGCTGAGCCACTTCTGTAGCTCCTAGATAATTCTCCCTGTCTGTTTTATTAGACTGCCATGAAAATATGACACTGTTCACTAAACATCTTTACTGCTGACACTCTTTAATGACACCTCCTCTGTTTTGTCCTGATAAAAATAAAATGTTGCTCAGTAAAGTTCCTATATAGTTACCATTGTAATAAGACATATTGAAAAGTTCTTTACTATGGTGTGTGTGTGTGTGTGTGTGTGTGTGTGTGTGTGTATCATCTGCTATATTTTACCTAAAAAGGAATTTTATGCTGTACCTTTGTGTAGTAAACTCCTTTTCATGTAAATGAAAAGAATCTCCTTTTCATGAAAATGCTATTTTGTTTTCTGTGACCTCTCATGGCTTTAAATTGCATATTTCAGTGTTTCATGAGCCCATATTTTACAATTTCACTGTTATTCCCACCATTATCAGAATTTATGCCTGATACATGTTTTAAGGTCTGACATCAGTGTTTTGAAATGTGTTTATTCACAACATCTGAACCCCCTTTTCTGGTTGCAAGGAAATTCCTGAAAATCTAGGGTTAGTGGTGTTTAGGTGACATCCGTTTGTAAAAGAAGACCTATGGATGGATGTATACAACATATACATGGATGTATCAAAGGTGAAGGGCAGCACTTCCTCCATTCTTGTCCTCCTACATCATCTCCTCCTGAGTGTACCTCAACAAGGAGCTAATATCACATTTCAAAATTTGCTGAATCTGATATTATCACATCATACCTTCAAGCCTTATTGCAAAAGTCACCCCCCCCCCTGGAAAGTTAATCTACTTCTCTAGGCAGAGGTAATTGCCTTTCTATATTCTCTTAGCACTGGGCTCTTAAATCTGTTGTAACTCATGTTACTTGCCTTGCATTCTTGCATTTATACATCTTTCTCCCCTACCAGACAGTGGGTTTCTTGTGGGCAGGAAATGCATGCTTCTGGATCTTACATATTGGCCGCTGAGAAAATTATATCGACTATGTCATTAAATTCAATAATTTGTTTGCACTTTTTATCTGCAACAACGTAAGTTCTGTTATAGGAAGTGAAGTGGTACTTAATCACAATTCTCTTCCAAATTAATATAACACTTTAATGGAGCAGTAGTGGAGTTACAACCTAATGTGTCAAAAGAGGAGTACATACCATACAGACAACGTTTTGTTATAATTTGGATTTGTTAAAATGCAATTTTAAATTAAAATATGAAGGCCTAAGCTCTCTAGCATAATGTATTTGCTTACCGTGTATTTTTTATACAAATCTTAATTGAGTGAGAGAATTGTCGGAATTATTTTTATCAAAACAAAAAATAAGTCAAAGAGTTATCATTTCCCCCTAAATTTATTTTCAATAGAAATAACTAAATAATAGATGAATGACTTTAAAACGTGCATGAAACATGTCAAAGAGTTAAATAAGATGTACACGGTGAAATAATCCTTTAATATTTATTGCTTTGGATGTAGAAGCAAGAGACATGGAGTCATCACCTGCTGGCTCTTCACAGTGTCTTCACGGCCATTATGTAGTGAGGTTTTGACTCAATAAATGTAACAATGAGGCCAGGGATCAAGTTCATTTGTTGAGCACTTACCTATCAAACAGTAGGCCCTAGAGTCCATCTTCATTGTACCAAATGTAAAATAAGTTGGAAATCTGCATTATTTACATATGTAAATAAAATATATAATTTTAGTGAACAAAATAGCCAATTTTTTTTTTTTTTTTTTTTTTTTTTTTTTGCAATTTAGGAGATGTATCAACATTCATTTTCATTTTAACTGTTGTGGAAGATGAAAGAATTCTCTCCATGTCAACACTGGCAATAATATTTATTTTCCAAATTCAATGTTTTATATTCTAGAAATGTCTGAGACAATTAAAGTACATGAGACTCTACCTCCTGGACAGTCTACCGCTACCACTACACAACCATTTGGCAGCTGACCACTGATCTACATCTTGGCTTTATTGTCCATCTCTTCGAACATCAACTTCAGCAAGCAAACAGTGGTGTAACTGCAACAGACGCTCAAAATAATTTTCTATTCTTTTAGGGAATAGTCATAATAGCTACTTTTTGAACCCCACAACTTTTCTGGCCATAAAAAGTGGGAAAAAGAGAAGAAAAGAATCTGGATTTGGTACCACCATATAATTGAGTAGTGAGTTTTGCCAACAGTTGAAAATCAATGTCTGTATTCTGCAATGGCTACTCTAAGAGAATCAGGTGCCCCTCACTTTCCTGAGTTGATGAGTATGCATGGTATTTACAAAAGCATTCAGAGAAGGAAAGGCAGCTCTGACTCAAACCTCATTCCAACTATCTTTCATGCAATACATCAATCTTCATGTTGATGTGCTTTCTATATTTAGAAATGAAGACGATCAAAGCCTTTTTTTTTTTTCAACAAAGTTTGAGGCATGATAACAGATCATTAGAGTTATTTGACAAGCTTAAATTTATGCATGCATGCGCAATCCATGTATAGTCTGTGGACATGCCAAAGCTGTGAATTTTAAATGAAGCATTCCCCAAGGAGATTGACAGGATCAAGCAAAAAGATAGAGCATGGATTCTATATCCAAATATTTATTGAAGAAATGATAGCTTGATAATTATCTTTGCTTCATCGTCACATGCAATGAAATTTGTGCTGTGGCTTTGCTCAGCTCTTTGAGAATCTGAGTTGTGTCCTAGGACTCTGAGAACCAGAAGAGGCTGGTAAACGGCCGTGTGAACATAGGTGCTCATTTCTAGATCAGAGTACTTCAAACTCATGAATACCACTGTTCTCTCTGTCTCTCTCCTGCCCTCAGTGCCTCCTTCTCTCCCTTTCTCTCCCTGTTGTGTAATGTGCTGGTGAATGTGCCTGTGTGTTTAGGACAAGAAATAATTCTTAAATCCCATTAAGCACAATAATTGACAGGTCGTTAAAGATGCATAGAGCAGTTGGATTTTGTTTTCTTTATTAATTTTCTTAAAATACAATAAAGCAGGGTCCTTAGCTTTGAATCTAGCAAGATCACTACTATTACTACTTCCGTGGCTACAGCCTCATTATGCAAGCCATGGTACCCATTTCTCCATCATATTCCTCTTCAAAGGTTAATGATCTTTGTTGGCTTCAACTTGGGCTAAATTTCCAAAGCTAGAGTAGATTCTCAGTTTTTATAGGTGTGTGCCGGCTCTGCCTCTGTCCCTGCCCCATGAAAACATTGTAATTACTGGAATTACTGTGCTCTGAATTATCCAGCACCAACTATGGTTTGTTGCTGTGGTAACCATGGACCCCAAACTCAAACCTCCTGTCTGGCGATTGTCCTCTTTACTTGTACTTCAAGGATATAGGGTAGATGTGGTATAGGGTAGATTGTTCTGATAATGAAACAACTCTGAATAAATTCCTGGCCTGGCACACCTTTATCCTTATTGCTTTGAATTGCTCTATTTCCTCATTGTCTTCTCCCCACGTTCATTATCTTCAGGAAATGCATTTTGCTCTTAATATACTCTTTTTTTTTTTTAAATTCAGCTATTTAATTTCAACATAGAAAATATATATTGAATGACAAATGAAACAAAAAGGTGCTATTCCTGTTTTCAAGGAGCTGAGAATGCAAATACCTAAGAGAAAATACAGATATGAAATGGAAAATAGTCTTACTTCTCTTCTGAGTTGGCTACAAAGGTATTTAACTTAAACCCTATTTTATAATTTTAAATTCCTTGCTGTTATGACAGCTGTGGACACATGTCTAAGCTAGCCTAAGATCTAGTTGTTTCAAATTAGGTAATTCCCCAAGTTCAGTTTTTCATTTACATTAGCCTCATTTCAATTGTTCTACGATACAATGTGCATATCAACAGTTTCATTTGATCTGACCAATTGTGCATCTAAATACAAATTAAGAGTTATCAGAGATGAGTCAAGGACCAGTTTAGATCACTTTATAATTATTCAAGGTTTAAAGACAATGGTCTGTTTAAGAAGCAAAACCATACTAAAATCTCTGCACTTCCCACTGAACTTTGCTGTGATGCTATTCATGCAAATGTGTCTTTACAGAATATATACACTACATGTACCCTGTCATTAAAAGTTGTTTGCATATGCTTCTCTCCTGTGTCCACCTGGGCTGCTAAAGGACAGTGACTACACACCTGCCAAGACTAACATTAATGAGTTCTCAGGTGAATTAGACATTGTTAAGTCTCTATCTTGGCTGGGCTCTTAGTAGATTCTACAGGGCTGAAGACAGCAATTCAGGCACAGGTTTTGAAACTAAATGCTCATTTTCTTCATGGAAAGTATCATTAAGTAAGACACCATGTATCCAAGACAACATGCACCCTATCAATAGGGGAGCACTTGCCTCATACTGCAGAATCCTAACTGGGGTGGAAAAATTATGGCTTGAAGTCCTTAATTATTTTCCTCCTTCCTTCCTTCCTTCCTTCCTTCCTTCCTTCCTTCCTTCCTTCCTTCC
>NC_034608.1:66435605-66489515 GCF_900095145.1 Mus pahari
CCTTCCTTTCCTTCCTTTCCTTCCTTCCTTCCTTCTTCCCTCTGCCCTCAGAGCCTGTCTATGGTCTCTCCATTGCCTTTCAAGGTCAGGAAATTTCCCTTCTGGTCTGACTCATACAAAAATTGAACTTACCTGGGTGACTGCAGCTGCTACTACTTTTATCCTTTGCTTCTAATTATTGCCAGATGCAAGCTAATTAAACCCACCAGGTGTCTCCCCTCAGGTTAGAGTACCTCATAGAATCCTTGCTAAGGGTAAAGTAGGGAATCACGGAATGCCAAATAGGTAATGAACCCTTCATGAGGAGGAGGTGGCTAGGTAGGCTTTTAAAGATTTTATTCATCATTATAATAGAACTGAGAAAAAGTTAGCTGAAATTGTGTAGCCAGTGATACACAAGATTATTTTGTCAACTTATTGATCACAAGCACGTTTATTACTGCAAAGATTTTTTTTCCTCCTGAATCTAACTGAATATACAGTTTACTCTTTCTACTAAATATGGCAATAAAACTAAAAGATTACCATGTGTTAGTTTTCAAATAAAAATATATTTTTCTTTTAGTTTCTTGAGAATATTCATGTAATAATTAGCACTTTGAATATGCAGAAATAAATTAGAATATTTTTTTATAGGTTCTATTATTTTTGAAAGAGTATAAGCTATGTTAGGATTTTTGAAAGAAGAAAAGTGTTTTTTTTTCTTTAAATTCATTTCTCTCTCTGTATGTATTTGTGTGTGTGTGTGTGTGTGTGTGTTTGTGTTTATGTGGTGTTGGTGATGCATGATATATGTGAGTGAGATGGGCATGTGCACATGAAGTGTATATGACAAGGTTTAAGAGTTCCCTTTGTCCTTTTCATCTTCCAACTTGGGTACATATTTCCAACACAGATCATCAGGCTTGCAGGAAAAATACTTCTATAAGCAGAACCATCTTTTCTATCTGAGTTTATTTTTTATTTGTTTAAAATAATTAGTGCCAAACCACTTACAAAATAGGTAGTACTATTCACAATTCCTAGCAAATTTCTCGCAGATATTGAATACTTTATAAGAAAATGTTTGGAAATATTAATAAGAGCTATAAATAAATTTTCTTTAGTTTCTAAACAAGAAGGAAGATATTTATTTTCATATATGAAAGGCTTATTGTGAGCTTAAGTTATTAGTTTGTTCTTTGATTTGTTGCATATAAAATATTATTGATATGCTTAATGTTTTATATTAGGCTTATAATCACAATCTATCTTCAGAACCACAACTCCTATATCCATATGGCATTAAATACCATCAGATTATAATTTTGTATTAATACTATTAGAAATATTAATTGTATCAGACTCAATCATTTTTTCTGTAAACTTTAATACTGATAAATAACAAATTTTATTTTTCTTTTCTATAACTAACGTTCAATTTCCTTAATAACACAAAACATTTTATCTGAAATTATTTTTAATATAAAATAATACAATTAAATATATGTATAAATTAATTTTAAGGTAATTTTGATGAGTTATATCAAATTATCATTTCTTTTTAGGTATGAGTAATAAAACAAAGTGTTATAGAATCTAAATATCTAGTATAATTTTTCCATTTATTTATTTATTTATTTATTCTCTTTACATTCCAATTACAGGCCCTCTCCTTCTAGTGTGACAGATTTTCATAAAATAACATTTAAAACAATTTAATAAAAATTTGAACAAAAGCTGTAACATAAATTAAGAGTTAGACCATTTATACTCAAAATTAAATAAGATTTTTCTAAATTGATGAAATATATCTTCAGTGAATGTATTTTTATATGACAATGAAATAAGTTTTTATTTTCTTCTATTGGCAAAAACTCAGAAAACTCAGTGTATTTTAATAATATTGACGTTCTTTTATAATATCATCTTGTCGAATAATTACTTTGTATTCAAATACTGTGATCTAATACCCATAATTTGTCTTAATTTTTATATAAGTGTATTTTATATAAACATTTTAATAAATCTGTGCAGGTTAAAGCATTGTTTAAAGTAGTTTTACTATTGATAAGGTCAGTTCAGCTAGTGTTTTGTTTTGTTTTTTTGTTTTCCTTTTTGCTTGTCAGTGGATTTGATGTAAAATTTAGCCTTTGTGGCTGACCTTCTAAAGGCATATCTTTACCTATTACCTCATAGTAGATAATATTAATTCTACAGAAAAATTTCAAAATATTTTCAAATATTTATCAAAATGAATACTCTGGGATTTCATTCTTATTATTCCTAGACATTTTTAATGATCTAGCTGGGATTTTAGCCTTTCTTCTATGGACTTTCAAAGATACACTACAAGGCTACAAAAACCAGATTAAAGCAATAACACACCAAGTGTAGCCCCAGGCTACAGCTTCAACTGACACAAATCATCTTTTACTAGATGCATGTTATAGCCTCTAATGCAAGTTGACTTGGCCAAAAAAAGTAAGTGTTTTCCAAACTAAAGCTCCATTTATATATTGTCATGAATTGGAAGCAAAGAATCACAAGGTTTTGAGACTTTACAACAAAATAGGACTGATAAAACTTAAAATGCCTTAATTATATTTCTAAATCAAATCAGTCTTAAGCAGTTTACTCTATGAATAATTGGTATAGCTATTCTTGTTTACTGCTGGTTACAAAGAAAGTTTTGGATGAAGTCTATCATAGGTTTAATGGCTCATTGAAAATTGTACATTTAAGACATTTGTCTACAAATTTGAAATTTGCTACTATAAACTGTAAAACTGAGGAAAGTGTATATCTCGAAGAGTTTTTAAAATTGCAGCGTATCAAAACACATCATCATTTTCGTAATTTAAATTGACAGGAAAACACAAATGTACGATTTAGAATGGAGTACTTTTGAAACTGCAATAATGAAGCCCTCTATTATGCATTTCAGTTAACATCCAAATAGAAGTTTTTTGATCATCTGTTTCCTCTTTAGTATCTAATTTGCTGTGAATATATTAATAAGCTTGTGCATAATCAATTAACTATGTGAGCATTATTAGGAAAACAAAGAAAGCAACGCCATGGAGTGTATGATTTAATTGGCAATATCATTAAAAAAGAAGAAAGTAAAATGTGTTTTTAGGAGCTGCAGAGACTTGAAATATTCAGCCACAGGAAACTTCACTTTTAAGAGCACTTATATGCATTAAAGTGCTTTTCTCTATAATTTTATAGGAAATGTGAAACATGAATACTTATAGAACTATAATGATTTGAAGGAGATCCACTGATACCCTAGTTAGTATGATACCTTTAGTTTGTTAGCTTGTGGAAATAGAGCTACACAAAGAAAAAAAAATTGCAAGAAACATAACTATGACTTTTTTTCACTCAACTACCATACCTTTAAACCTAGTAAATACTTATATGTATATTTAAAACACATTTCACAGATAAGATATATTGCAAATTTATAGCTAAAAAATTCCCCAAAGAAAGGAACATTCTAACACATTTCACTTCACTACCTTGGACCACTTTGGTACACAAAAACCCAAATAGCTAATAGTTTTACCTATAGGGATATTTTTAAAAAGTAAGACATAAACATTTCTCTAATAGGAAGTGTACAAAGACATATATGAACAGTTATAATAGCAGCATTAGCCAGTAGTTACTAAGAATGTGTGGAGTAATTGTATATTGATATGCTTGATGATTTGGATTTCGTGTCAGAATTCACAACAATATGTTTATGGTCTAAAATTTGTATCTATTTATCTTCTTCTTGCTTGGTGTAAGGCATACAATTGATGGATAAATTGTTTTAAGGGATATGTAATAACAATCACTGGTATATATAATAAAATCACTGGTATATATAATAACAATGACTGGTATATATAATAACAATCGCTTGTATATATAATAACAATCACTTGTATATATAATAACAATCACTTGTATATATAATAGCAATCACTGGTATATATAACAACAAGGACTTGTAAAGGATGAGTGGAGAACACTAGAAGCTCCTTAATGAGGACCTCACATTATGCTTATTTTCACAACAGGCTGCAATATACCTGTTTCACAGTCATAATACAATCCTTGATCAAATTCAGACAATTTGAGAAACACTTGAACTCTAATTAGAAAGGTAAATGTGTACATCTTCACATTTGTTTGTTCCTAAGTTTCAAACTATTTGTCTCCAAAATTATGTGACTCTCACCTAATTATAATATGGGGTTATTTTTTAAATCATGCAGCGAAGGATGCTGCCTAATCTTCATGTCACCTGCAGAACCAGGCTAACATCTTGACAGGGAAGCAGCATTAGGTGGCATTTCATGAAGATACAAAATAGCTTGTTTCCATATTCATTCATGCAAAGAGCTAGAGGGATTGTACCTAACAATAGTCTCTCTATCTTAAGAATAATGACTGAGTTACAGAGAGATATTTTTGTTAAATATAGAGCCAGGACAGAAGTTCAAAGAAAAAATCAGTAAACCTACTTTTGGAATTTTTGGATAAGTTTCAATTATTTTCTATCGACATAGAGAGGCATATCATATACACATTTACCGTGCAAATAGGAGCACACTACCTGTGTACACACAGACATACACAAACACAAATAGCAATTTTAGGAATTTTCAAATTTTTCTGAAAGCATGCTTACTGATTATTGTTATAAGCCTGTCTTTTGTTTTGTTTTCTTTTGTTTTGGTTTTGGTGAGGTACTTTCCTAAGGATTTCCATTTCTCTGTAAATATACAAGATAAAATAAAGGCTCTTGGTAACAAGTGCAAAATAACATAAGAAATTGTTGTATTTCTAGAGCAAGAGATACAAGCTTTGAGATAAATGTTTCATTTAAAATGGCCTATTTTCTTGTTATTAGGTCCTATTTTTCTCCCACCATGTTCTATTCTCCTTAACTCAGTTTTCTAGACCCGATTTAGAATTGAGTGGCTTTGGGTCCTTGCCTTGTTCTGCAATCTTTTCTCATCTGTTATGTTTCTGCTTCTTAGATGGCACCTTACATATTACCTATTCTGGGTCTTTTCCATTTATCACATTAAGCATTTCTCCTTTTGAAAAAAACTTCCTTTTTTTCTGCTTTATGAGACTGACTCTTCCATTTGTTAAGAGTTATATACCTCCCTTTTTAACAAAAAAGGGAAATAACAAAACAATGGTAAAATACCTTATAATAATCCATTGCAGATATTATTTACTGATGCATTAAAATGTGACTAAACCTTTCAATTTGTAATTGTATGCCTAAAGGATCACTTAAGGCAACTGAAGTAGCTTTTAGATATGTCCTTAAAGCTTAATGAAGTTCTTGTGCCATTCTAAGTCATTAATATATACTAATTACACATGTAGGTTTTAGGTAGCAGGTTATCAGATTTTAGAAGATTCCATTCTATGAGTGATCTATTGCCTAATAATGAATAGCTGAGCATTAGAATCAATAACTATTTACTTATCAGTCAGCACAGGTATTCAAATCTAATCCATGGTTTAAACAATGTTAGAACCTCAGAATTTTAGGGTTGGAAATGTGCTGTCTTAAAACATATCTTACAACAAAGATTAAAAACAAACAAACAAACAAATTATGCAAATATATAGTAACATCACAAACATATCAGAATAGCGATTTTCCAACCCATTTACCTTCTCAGTGTATCTGGCTAACTCATTTTCAAATATACTAAAAATATAGTTTTATCTTTAAAAACACTAATGTTCTAAAGAGTGATATTTTAATTGTTTAAAAAAATAACATGGTAAAAATCACCTACCACTCTGCTGTCTTGAGAGGTGTTCCTTTCCCATTTCTCTGTGTTAAACTAAATTTGATCTTGCCTAAAGGTGTGAGTATACTTATATGTGCAGGGACTTCAATAATTCATATTTTTGACATTCAGACATTATATGACCCAGTGAATATTCTTAATTAGTTGGGGAAGGAAGCATCTGTATGGATTCACAAATTATTTTAAACATGCTTTTAAATATTTTAAATTAGAGCTACCAATTAAAATTGTACATGTCACATTGTCTCATTTAATTCTGCTGTTCTTTTTAGGAAGCACAGCTTCAGCTGAACAAGCCTCATTGATGTGAGCTGAGCTCAATTAGTTTCTGATGTTCTGCCAAATTGCCTCATTACCTGTCACACGAACACCACTGACACTTCTAAAGTTGAGCTCTTTGCATCTATATTATTCTCTTTAGACCAAAAATAATTATTCTCATTAGAGTAGTAAAAATAAACAATTTGCTAATAAAGAATAAACCAATATGTTTATAATATAAACAATAGATTTATAAATCACTGTATGTACACTGTATGTACATATATATATACATATATACATAAACACAAACTCTGTGTGTGTCTATGTGTGTCCAGAATGCTTTTGAGGTTATATAAATTGTAGATCTTTCTTAAAAATCCTTAGAGTTTTGCTATGTTTTGTCTGCTGAGTTTTCCTGTCACTTATAGTTTATTATTAATGAGAGCAGCAAAGATTGTCCATTGTGCGTCAGTTTGAACTGGAACTGCATTTTACAGTGGGACTAGGAATCTTGCCACTAAGACATTGCTCATTGGGACCGGGGGTGTAAGCTGTACCTAGCTGACATTCAGGAGAAGGAGACATAAACCACTTCCTTAAACAAGCTTTATTTGTAAATCCTTCCTTCATGTTGTTTACCCCCCCACACCAAAACATTGGCCCACATGTAAAAAGATGGCTGTAGTTTTAACCCATGAGTTTCCAGTCACTTAAACGCAAGAGTTTCTCTCTCTCTTTCTTGCCTGTTTCACAGGGAAATGGGAATAGTTGAGGATCTAATTAATAATGGTGTTTTCCAAGCTGGAATTTATCCACTAAAGCAGAGCCCCACCCCCATTTTCTTCTGGCCTGAATGGCTGGCAGAAGATCATTCATAAAGCAAATGCTTCCATTCCATTAAGGGCTTCAGGATACTGTAGTATACTCTAGTTCTACCGTTTCTGTACATGACTATCTTTCAATCCCAGCCTTACTTTACAATCACCTGGAGGTTTTTTCCCAAAATACCCCTTGCCTAGGGTCTACCACACACCAGTCAAATCAGAATCCAGAGGGGAAACTTGATTCAGGGGTATTTGGTGAGAGCTCCCCCAGACGATTCTGCTGCACACTGAGTCAGGAGAACCACTGTTCCACGAGCTTCATCTTCTACAAGAGAATAAATACATTGCAGCCACCATGTCAGCACATGGCTTTCTTTGGTCTTTTAATCTGTACTTTGTTTTAAGTAATCCTCAAATGACTCTTCTGAAAGTAAATATATCATGAATGTAATTTCCTCTTGCTTTAAATTTTATTTAATATATCTATAGTTTAACAATAGTGCATGCATTTTTATAAGGTTTTCAGTGCTATTTTTTGATGGAATTCAGGTAATACAGGTGACTAAGTATTTGTAAAACTAAAATGTATGCTTTTTAATGTCTGCCTAAGGATGAAAGGATTCTTTTTCTCTTCTGTGTTATAAGATTAAATGTTAAAAAAAAGAAGCCACTGTTACCTTGGTTACAAACTTAGGGTAATTATTAGGCGATTGGACCATCTCCCACTCATTTTATATTGATTTTATAATACATTCATTGTTAGTTATTAGTGTTCTTGGAAAATGTGAATAAGCTGGAGTCTATAAACACTGAAAAATAATACTGGCAGGATAAAGAAAACGTGCTCATGTGTTGAAGGGTCCTTGCCCTCAGCAAGTGCACTGCACTGTTTGTTTTAGCACCATTTCCATTTATCATGTGTAATCAGCAAACATAAGGATGCTATGAGAATAACATGTAGACTTCCAACTACACTGTGTTCTGGGGTGTGTGGAAGATTTTTACTCCTCCATGCCCTTAAACTGTAGGTGTGAACTTAGACCATTCTCCAATGTCCCTGGAAAGTGGTTAAGTGGCATAAGTGGCAACATGAATACAAACCAATACTTTGGTCCTTAATTCCAACATTTGACTTCCTCCTTTTTAAATTTTGAAGCAATTTTCTGACAGATTTACTATTTATTTATAGGACTGTCTTAGTGTTCTACTGCTGTGAACAGACACCATGACCAAGGCAACTCTTATAAGAACAACGTTTAATTGGGGCTCGCTTACAGGTTCAGAGGTTCAGTCCATTATCACCAAGGCAGGAACATGGCAGCATCCAGGCAGGCATGATGCAGGGAGCTAAGAGTTCTATATCTTCATCTGAAGGTTGCTAGCAGAATACTGGTTTCCAGGCAGCTAGGATGAGGGTATTTAAGCCCATCCTCGCAGTTACAAACCTACTCCAACATGGCCACACCTACTCCAACAGAGCCACACCTTCTAATGGTGCCACTTCCTGAGCCGAGTATATGCAAACCATCACAAAGACCAAGGGATAAAGTTGGAAATCATTACAATTGCCTACTTTAAAGTAATAGCTCCCAAAGTTTTTTTTTTTTCAAAATCAGTTATCTTATCAGACTTTTGTAATATTACAGACTGATACAGAGATTTAAAGTCCCGAATTGCATGAATTTTCTTAAATAAAGTATAATGGGTTTTTTGTTTGTTTTTGTTTTGTTTGTATGTTTGATTGTTTTTCCCTTTAATTCTTGGTCTACTTAAAACACAGACCCCAGAGATGCTGAGTTAATACTCATCTTGCAAATACAAATTGTTTTAGGTTACTAAATAATTAGGTCACAGGATCCCTACTTTTTAATTCTTACTCTTAAAACTTCTATAAGGATCATAATTAGAGAAGATCTTGGTACCTCTCCTTCTCCTCTAGATATTTAATGATCCCGTAATTGTATCAGGGCCAATTCATTTTGACGTCAGTTGTTTTTGAACACGTTTTTGTGAATTATACTCACATGTGTTTTTCTGAAGTGCAGAAACTGGACTCCACATCCTAAGAAAAATTCTATTTCCCTGATTCATGGCTGGGAATTGGATAGAGTACTGCTTTCTGCTTTTGTTTCTCTAAACCATCACATTGGATTCTACTCTTTTCCTTTTCCTGCCACATTATTGTGAACCTCGGGGAAAAACACGATTGGCAACAGAGAAAGGAGTTTTCAGATGTCACTTCATTCATCCCCTTCTCCCTTTAACACTGAATCTTATAGCAGTGCCCTTCCTGGGATGCAGAATCAAAGAGAGTTCTGTCCTGTGAAGTATCACGTTGGAAAAGGTGACTTTTGGGAAAGGTTGCTAATTCAGGGTCAGCATTGACATTATTGACATACTGAAAATGATAATTCTTCATAGCAGGAGTATATCCTATGCTCTAGGACAAGCAGCTGCCAGGTACCAGTACCACTTTCCCACCCATAGATGAAACCCAAAAATGTCACCACTATTTTAAAATACCCCTAATGAGGCAAAATTCCCTTCCCTCATTGAAAATGAATGATCCAAATCATATAGTAGTGTTTTATTGGCACCTTTCATTAATTTATAATAGCAATGGGAATATAGGATTTTATCTTCATTGTCAAAGTAAATTTCTGTTTCAGACACTGAGAACTGAGGATGTGAGTTTCAGTTTGACATGTCTGTTTTTCTCAGCATAAAGTGAACTTCTTTTTTGAAAAAGTCTATGAATAGATAACTAACCATTATATCTCCTATCCCTTTATTTGCAGTGAGATACTTGATGCAGATCCCATCCTGTCATTATTGTCCTTCCTGTCATTCCTATACTACAGGGGTTGACATTCTATATGACCTAGAGATGGTGGAAAGTGGAGTTAGAGGTTACAGCATCAGCTTTGTGGACAACCTCAGAGTAGTGTTGCATTGGCTGTAGAAATATATATATATATATACTTCTATATATATACACATACACACACACATATATACTTTTAACTTAGATAATAAAAACTGTGTTGGAATATTTTAGATTCATAATGATCTTTTAGTAGAGATGCCTCTATTTTACATGTTAAGATACAGTAGGTCAGGTGATTAAAATGATTCATCAAAATCTCTCCATGACTAATACATGTTAGAGCCCACTTTAACATGGCAGAGTTCCCCCTCTCTCAATAATTCATTTTGTTGTGGTTTGATATCTTTTCTACCAGTATAAAAACTGTACGTGTTCCTAGATGCATGTGAAAGAAAAACCAAGCAAGAGCAATTCCCAACACTATAATATTCATTACATATGTGGGTGCTAAGGGGATTTTTACATGATGTTTATATATTTTCTCTATTGAAACTTGCAAAGAGCTTTATGAATTATTGTTAATATATAGAATTCCAAATATACACTGAGATGACTTAGCTCAAAACAGGATTTCAAAATTCTACTCAATCTTCTATTAATATTATTAAAACTGAATTTTATTTAGCCTTTTGGATAAAGTGAATAATAAGGAACTATTATGATAATAAAGTCAGGTCCTTTTTATTTTCAGAAGAGATTTACTGTAACACACTGTAAATTTATTATTGTCTTGCTATTTTTTTACTCACATATCTCAAATGCACAGCCAAATTTCAGAGTACAGTACTTAATTATTAATTAACAGTAGTCTTCATTTTCATCTCTATGGTCCCTGTTCTCTGTCTTGGAGTAATTTTACCTAAGAACATGTATTCAAAAAAAAAAAAAGAGAGAGAACATTTATTCAAGGAGTTAGAGTTAAGAAACATTCATTAAAGTTCATTACTCCACTCCAAACTCATTTCTACACCATTCAGTGGATTTTTGTAGTTTTGCTCTCTATCTGGGATTGTATTTCTCAGTTCCTTGGCGGCAGTGTCCCCCCAGTTTCTTGGCTGCAGTGAGCCCCATTTTCATGTCTGCAGTGTCCCTAGTTCTTTGGCTGCAGTGTCTCCAGTTTCTTGGCTGCAGTGCCCCCCAGTTCCTTAGCTACAGTGTCCCCTAGTTCACTGCAGTGTCTCCCAGATCCTCAGATGCAGTGTCCCCAAGTTCCTTGGCTGCAGTGTCTCCTAGTTCACTGCAGTGTCTCCCAGATCCTCAGATGCAGTGTCCCCAAGTTCCTTGGCTGCAGTGTCTCCTAGTTCCTTGGTGTCAACTATAATGTGATTTAGTTTTCAGTTAGATTCAGCAAATCTTCATCCCATCTCTTTTCCTAGTGATCCTCTCCCTTTGCTTTTGCTTTCTTCTCTTCTCTCTTGGCATAGCTAAACACCATGCATTCATTTTATTCTAAACTCTGAGCAACTTGGCAGAATGCCAAACCACAAGCCAACACTAAAACTCGAGCCAGGTCACATAAGACATCTCAACATGCTAAATGAGTCAAAATCCTATATATCTTTTTAAATTGCCTGTTTAGCTTGATATGTCTTTTCTCGTTGAAATTCTATGTTCTGCCAGTATGACCACTGTATCCATCTTTGAGATGATAAGTGGAACGTGGCAAATGCCCTCACTGTATACTGTAAAAATAAATGATCCATGAGTACCTTGGGTCCTACTCCAGTTGAGGTCTAGAATTCTGCTCCATTCCCAATGCTTCACTATGTGCTTCAACACATTATGAGTGTGAGTGACCCAGGTTATATTCCAGAGTGACAGCACATCCCTTAGGATAGACTTCAGGTGCTTTGCAATATATATCCCCACTAGACAACTTGGAGATTTTTATCTTGCAAATGAAAATTAACACCAGGGTGCAGAAATTAAGTGTACTGGGAAACTTTCTTGAGTTTTTTTTTTTTTCTCTCTCTTTCTGGTTTTTCGAGACAGGGTTTCTCTGTGTAGCCCTGGCTGTCCTGGAACTCACTTTGTAGACCAGGCTGGCCTCGAAATCAGAAATCCGCCTGTCTCTGCCTCCCAAGTGCTGGGATTAAAGGTGTGCACCACCACTGCCCGGTGAGTTCTTAAACAATTAGAAGAAATATTCATTGTAGGATAAGTAAGGAAGCTATCTCCCCACTAAGTTAAATGGGTAGCATCTGCCGTTTTCCATGCAGTAAATATTCCATCTCCAACCAATAGAAAGATGCCATGTTACCCTACTGAACAGTGCAGGTTGGGATTAGATGTGAAAATCAGCTCTGGTTGAGTAGTGTGCACTCAAGATGCTGAGCTATAAAGGAAGCTCAGAAAGAACTGTGGCAGGCTGTTCCATGGGGCAACTTCAGGGGACATGGACTACCAACCAACACAAAGGCAATAAAGCCAGACTCTCACACCTTACAAATAAAACTCTTCTCTAAAAAGAAGCACATTGGCTATCATTTGCAAGCCTGTTATAAATGCAAATATCAGACTCTTCTCCCACATTTTTTTTCAACTCTATACGTTTTCTGCATGAGCCATGGACACAGTAAAGTTTGAGAGGCACTGAATTAGAGAGTCACTCCATTCTGAGAGAGAATCTGCAGAAATCTGATATGTTTGATCTCATCAAAAAGTTGGTGCTATGACCCACAACTTTTTCTTGGACATGCAATAACAGAATCCATGTGACAAGAAGAGATGGAACTTCAAAGGTCAAAGTGGGTGTGGCACTGGTCTGGTTCAGTGAATCTCCTCACAGAACAATCACAAGATTAAGACTCAAATCTGTGAGGTGAGAAAACGCCCTTCATTTGTGATCCAGTGGGAAGAGAGGGGGTTCTGATTTAATGATTTCTGCCTCTGTGCTTTTTGTTCACATTCTGTGAAGCAGGGCAGTTTCTCGACCATCTGCGCCAGAGGGTATGGAAACCTCAAGTAGCTAAAACTGATGCTAATGGGGTAGAGGTGATGACTATTTCTGCCTGGCATAGTGGCAGTGACAGGGTCAGCCAAGCCATGCATGGCTGCAGTAAAGGCTCTCTCCCTGGCAGTAAAGAGAGACACTTAAGGACATGAAGGTGAGTTAGGTCCTTGCTCCCTGTCTCCAGGGGCAACTTTTAGCCTCTAGACATCAACCTCTCAACCTCTTTTTCGTTTTTGTTCCCCGCATTCTGTAGCCATCACAAAACCAAGCCACCCTTCTCCTGTCTTGCATGACCTTCTTATTTCTTACAGAGACAGTTGCCACCACTGAGATTGCCTTTATATTGCATTTTTCCATATTCTTATCTAACAATATCATAAAGAGACAAAGTTGAAATTGTTTAAAAAAAAAAACCATTTCATTTGGAATTAGAGCATCTATAAGTGGAATCAAGGCAACTGGAGGTAAATGGATTTTGGACTCTTACCTGGATGTTTTGGGTACGTTTTCAGCTGAATTTATTTCCTCATTCTGAAGTGGTACTGATGTTTCACAGCTCGTGTGTCCAGAATACCCTGAGCTTTCAGCTCCTAGCACTACATGCCATGGGATGAATACACAAGCTGGTGAATAAACACTGCCTTCATAGAATCAGCCAGGATTCAGAGGTCTCTAGGCGTCAGGTTCATGAATCCGTTCCCATATGGCCTTCAGTCTGTAGGGTTTGGTACTTAGCTATATGGTTTACACAGTCGTGTCGCCTGTTTCACATTTGTCAGCCCTGTGGATTTGAATTTATGCTTGCCACTTCTGGCATGATGATTTTTATTCTTTTAAAATGTTTCTCTTAAATCATAACTTTGCCTCTTCTTTGAAGATTACATCTATTCCTCAGAAACCAGCGAAGGGGTAGGGCTCTGCAAAACCTGGCATTACATACATCCTGGATTTGATACTTTCCTGGAAAGGAAAATGAAGTCTCTGAGCTTTAGTTTCTTTGGAAGAGAATAGTCTATTTGGAAGTGTCTTATAATTTAAAAGGTAAGACTATGATGTGTAAATACCAGCCATGGCAATAGTTATTAAAAATACAAATTTTCAATTTCCTTTATTGTTTTATAATGACTGTACTAATTAGCTTTTTGAATGTTTTACAAAAATATCTAGGATTATACCAGGCTTTATTCTTCATTATGCTTCTATATTGGTCCTCTTCAACACATATTTATGTCACATTGAACCATGAGCTGTTGTTATTAAAGACAAATATCTGTCACCTGGTATCTTTTAAACAACTACTATGTATTGCTTTAATAATACATAATTATTAAAATAAATATAAATATAAATAAGTATAAATGCATTATCTTTTCAATTCAGATCTCATGAAATACTATAGTTTAGGAAAATGAACTTGTTGAGAACTTGCCTTATGAATGATAGCATTTGGGAAGAATTTATATAAATAGATACTGTTCAAAGAATGTTTCAAGAGATACTAAAAATTACCAAACTCAAAAATCTCTTTTAGTATGATTTTGAGTATTGCAGTCTGAAAATTTTCTTCAAGTAAAAATGTAACAAATCATCTAATAGTTTTAATGATTTCTGAGTGGAAAATTTTAATTAGATACAATGTTTCAACATATCCCTTTAGCAAAGTACAACATATTTGACTATATACTTCTTTAGAGGTTTAGATGTTCTGCATTAATAAAACTTTAATATCTCTCTCTCTCTCTCTCTCTCTCTCTCTCTCTCTCTCTCTCTCTCTCCCTCTCTCTCTCCTGTATGTGTGTGTGTGTAAGCAGTCTGCATTTATTTATAAGAGATAGTACAGACTTCTTTATAAAATATCATAGTAAGTAAACTGACTCCATAAGCGTGTGAATTAGACCCTGGAACTTTAGCTTCCTAGAACCACTGAGTGCCTTGGAGCTCAAGTGCTAAGAGAGCTAGAAAAACCTAAAGCACGCCAAATTGTTTCTACATACACATGATCCCAATAAAATATCCCACCAAGGTCTGTGCCAAGTACTGAGGCAATGCAAATAAAAGGAATTCTGTGAACTCACAAAATTCACAGGGCAGGCTCTGGAACCAAAATCATGAAGTAAAAATATTGTATTTCATAAATGTTGTATTTCATCTGCTGTTAGACCAGGAGTCATAGGCAAGATTTCTATTCCTGCACAAACATCATGACCAAGAAACAAGTTGGGGTTATCCTTCCATGTTACTGTTCATCACCAAAGGAAGTTTGGACTGCAGCTCAAGCAGGTCAGGAAGCAGGAGTCGATGCAGAGGCCATGGAGGAATGTTACTTACTGGCTTGCTTCCCCTGGCTTGCTCAGCTTGCTTTCTTATAGAACCCAAGGCTACCCAGGGATGGCACCACCCACAAGGGGCCCTCCAGCCTTGATCACTAATTGAGAAAATGCCTTACAGCTGGATCTCATGGAGACATTTTTTTTCAACTGAAGTTCCATTCTCTATAATAACTCCAGCTTGGGTCAGGTTGACACAAAACCAGCCAGTACACTGGGGAATGACTGGTGGGCAGGAGGATTAGCATATGACTCTTTCCACCTCATAGAGATGGCAGATGTCATATTAGACCCCCGGTGGTTCTAATAATGCACTTGCACAAGACATAGTGATACAGATTATAAGCAGACATCGTTTCATGCCCATTTAAATTGGGGGATGGAGGTAAGAATGGCATTTATAGGTTTCCTATTCCTTTTCTGTGTCAGAGAGGTTAATTTGGAGACAAAACAACAAGTTGCTTCTCCAAGTCAGCTATGGGCCTCCTTTTCTGCAGCGCTTCTAATGACTCATAGAGCAGAACATTAGATGGCCACCTTCTCTCCCATATTTGAAACTGAAACTACCTCATAAAGATCTATCTCAAGTAGAGAATGCATGTTCCTTATTTTAATAGAGAGACGAGGAAATGTGGGCGTTATGCAGAAGTGAGTTTTGGTTGGAAAGTTTAAAGCTTCCCATTTAAACTCATTTAATACAAACGTGTGGGGTGATATGAACTGAAGGTCTTAGACAGGATGATAGAAAAGTATTTTATAAATAAACCATGCACGTCACACAGACAGAACTAACAGCACTTTGGATTGTGATATGTAGTACAATTACGGCACAATAAAGATTAAAAATAGACAATGCTCATGTGTTAGAAAGACAGTGAAGACATTTAAAAACCACATTTAGAGGTGAGGAATGACTTATTTGGTAACCTGGCTTACATACAAGCATGAGGGCTAGAATTTGATCCTCATAGGTCACATTTAAAAAGCCTGGAATCATGGAGAGTTATTCTGTTCCCTGAGCTGGTGAGCCAAAACAGGCAGAACCTGGAGCTGACTGGCTGAGTTTCAGGAGTGAGAGAGGGGGCTTCAAGAGAGAAACAGGGACAGAGATAGAGAGAATGAAGAGATACCACCTCAATGGAAAGATGAGTCCATTTTCCAAGAAATGGCACCCAAGCTTATCCTTTGCAATTTACATACATAAGCTTGTGCACACACACACATACATACATACATACATACATACATACATACATACTCAGTTGTTAAAATTAAACATAGAGGGATGTCTTATTTCTGACTATTGTCCTCATGTTATTTAATGATAATCTTTGTAATAGAATATACTAAGTACTAACCTTAAAAGTGTATCCATGAAGTTATTTGATATTATATCCATCCTTCTCTGTTCATTCTCATTCTTGACATGTCTTCACGGAGACCCAAGTACTAGCTTTTATGAACCTCTGACTTAGCTCAGTTACAGCTGGGAATTTGAGCCTCGTTGAGCACATAGGGAAATCACCCTTCTGAGGACTGTCTGTTCTCTACCTCAGAGCCCATCCACATACTCTTACAGGAGAGAAAACTGCCTAATGGCGCCCCTGTGAGTGCACTGTTCTGAAGTTGCTGAAGTATAAAATACAGCATTTTCCTTGCCTGGTAACTCTCCCATCAATTGTATTGGAATAAAAGATAGCTACCTCCATGTAAACCTAAGGAAAGGAATTGGCAGAGAGTCAAGGAAGGTGAGGAGGCTGTGGTGGTCAAAGGCAGGGCAGCCATCAGGGTGAGGTGGGAGTGGGTGGGTGCGTGGAGGAGCACACTCATGGAAGCAGGGGAGGGGGCATGGGATAGGGGGTTTCTGGAGGGAAAGCATAACCTTTGAAATGTAAATAAATAAAATATCCAATTAAAAAAAGCATAAACAAAGGCAGGGAAGGTATTTCCTCCTGTTTATGTATTCAGAATTATCATGACCCTGACCATGGAAAGTTTTTGCTTACTGCTTTGTAATAGGTTGAGGAAAAAAAGAGCAAGATAATAAAATATAGTTTTCAATTGTACCTGTTAAATGTACTGAAATATTAAAATGTGTGAAAATATAGAAACCTTTAAAAGTTGCAAAGTGTACATGAACATAATACATATCTGAGCACATACAGTGTAATATAGACAATATCACCTTTCAGAAGTACTTTTATTTATTTTTTTATTAGACGTTTTCTTTATTTACATTTCAAATGTTATCGCCTTTCCTGGTTTCCCCTCTGAAAACCCCCTATCCTCTCCCACCTTCCCCTGCTCCCCAACCCACCCACTCCTGATTCCTGTTCCTGGCATTCCCCTATACTGGGGCACAGAACTTTCAGAGGACCATGGGCCTCTTCTCCCATTGATGACCAACTAAGCCAGTCTCTGCTACATATGCAGCTGAAGCCATGAGTCCCTCCAACTCGTTGGTTGGTGGAGCTCTGGGGGTACTGGTTAGTTCATATTGTTGCAGAAGCACTTTTAAAGGTTTGTGAGTTTCTTTCTTTCTTTCTTTCTTTCTTTCTTTCTTTCTTTCTTCCTAATTGCTCTAGATTTGAATTGATGACAATTTACCCAGGGACAAGCAGCGTGTCGATTATGCATGATCGATCCCTGCCAATGTGTTATTTATTATTATATTATTATTATTATTATTATTATTATTTTGACTTGTGATTGATGTAAACCCTCTCTGAAGTCATCTAAGTTGCATGGAAAGTCATTCCAATCACAAACAAGCAGCTCAGGCCGAAGTGTTTTTTTACATTACTTCTGTCCACATTTGCTAGCCTCACTGTTTTATTGCTTGAGGCATGGAAATAGCTGCCCACAGCACACCCACTTTTAGTGCCTCTCGGACAGATTCTCATCAAAGGAAATGGAAATGAGGCCACAGTGAGGGGCTGTGACTAGGATGAGCTCTCCATGGTTTCGTGCACACACACGCTATTTGAGTCATTTTGCAGGCTGTACTTTCGCATCCAGAAGAGCATACCCTCACTATTGCAATTCCCATTTCAAGATGCACAGCTGTTAGAGTAAAGTCTGTCAGGAAGGCATGATGGCATGATGGCTCTCTCTGCTTCTCCAGAGAGACCAGCCTCATTCTCTGGATGTATCTCTTAAAAAAAAAAAAAAAAATCTAGAAAGTACAGGACTTCTTACCTCCTACCCGTTATGCATTGTCTTAGCTTCCTTAAACAATGCATTGATTAACCAGTGAAAGCGCTGTACTCACACACACACACACACACACACACCACACCACATACATGCACACACCCACACACACACCGCACATACAAGGGCACACACAAACCACACATACAAGATGCACACACGCACACACCGCACCTGAAAGCGTGTACAGGTACATGCACGAGCGCACACGTGTGCGCATGCGCACACACACAAACACGGACACACACACACACACACACACACACATTTTGGCGGTCAGATTATGTCCATATGATGTGGTTTCTTCCAAAAGTTACCTGCTTCTAGAATCAGCCAGCTAGTGACCCCACAGAACAGCAAACAGCACCTGATTTCAAATGACAGAGACTGCTGTGAATGAACTAGAATCCAATAAACTCCTGAAAAATGTAAAGTTTTGGTCAGGCAGCGGATGCTGAAAACTCTCCCTCGTTTGACAGATTTCCCAGTGATTGTGAGAAATGAAGCCGCAGAGGATGCAAGTCAAGGGTATACGCAGAGTCACGCCGGCTGTGGAGTTACTGAGGAAGAGAAGAGGGAAGCTTGGAGGACATTAAATTATGGCAGTGTGGGTGGCCAAATAACCAGTGGGAGTGAATGAAGTCGAGCTTTGAGTACGCAAGGCCTGTGAGATGTCTCTGAGAGTAAATGCCCCTGCTGCCAGAAAACCAAGCTTGACAACCTCAGTTCCATTTCCAGAACCGCCACGGTGGAGGGAGAAGGCCATTTTCCCCAAGGTGTCCTCCGATCTCCACATTTGTGCTTTGCAGACAAAGAGCAACGGGGCCACGCCCCCTCCCACACATAAATACACAAATGAAAATAAAAGACTTAAATTAAGTTACCGTACTAAGGTACGGTAAGCAGGAAGCCAGGATTATAACGAACTGGTGATAGTTTAAGTTGAACTCGGTGTGATTGGTGGTCAAAAGTAAAAACAAAACAAAAAAATAAAAAAATAAAAAAAAAAAAAACAGCAGCAGCACAATAGAGAGACAAGCTGAAAGAAATACGACAGTGCATGCTTACACAGGCTGAGGAGAACTGAGGAAGCCTTTGAGTTTCAGCCCATCTTCATCTTGAATGGACAATGACGGCCTGTTCCAGCATATTTAAATGAACAAATAGGCCTAGGAATGCCTCACAAGGTTCGTGGAAGAGGAAACTCCTGCTGAACCGAATCAGTACATTGAAATGATGTGGTATAATCCAAAATCTTGTACCATCACTATAAATCTGTACATTTAATTTTTTCATTCAATTTCTAACCATAAATTTAGTTTTATTAAGTTTGATATGGTATAAGATAACTCATGAGAGATCAGCGTTTATTTCTACTAATGACAATTTCAAGCTTTTCATTGCTAAGTAGTCTGTGTTTATGTATTTGGAAATATTAATTTTACACCTATCAGGTACACCTGTGAAGGTATTTCTAATTTGAACTTTTGGTTTTGTTTTCTCTGAGATAATGGTATATTCAACTATACTTCTGATATATACTTTGTCATACTATTTCAGAAAAATTACAGTAAACTTAATTTTAAATTTTATTATAAAAGATAAAATAAATCCCTATTTAGTGCTATATCCTCAAAATAAATCATTAAGGGTCTATATTAAATATACAGAGTCTAATGGTTATTTTTTTATTTCTATATATATCACAAGTAAAGAGGACCCTTGCATGAAACCTTGGAGGGTCCTTTAAATGTATTCTTTTCTAGCTTAAGTGGGAATTACTTATATTTAGAATAAAGGCTTTTTACTCACCACTCTGTATTTGTTTTTAAAATGGAGTCATCACCAGGAAATAAATATTGCCTAAATTTCTCATTTTTCATCCCATCATCAGCCACCAAACTATTGCACATGCCAGCAAGATTCTGCTGAAAGGACCCTGATATAGCGGCCTCTTGTGAGGCTATGCCAGTGCCTGGCAAACACAGAAGTGGATGCTCACAGTCAGCTATTGGATGGAACACAGGGCCCCCAATGGAGGAGCTAGAGANAGTACCCAAGGAGCTGAANGNGGCTNCAACCCTGTAGGTGGAACAACAATATTAACTAACCAGTACCCCCTGAGCTCGAGTCTCTAGCTGCATATGTAGCAGAAGATGGCCTAATCGGCCATCATTGGGAAGAGAGGCCCCTTGTTCTTGCAAACTTTATATGACACAGCACAGGGGACTGCCAAGACCAAGAAGTGGGAGTGGGTGGGTAGGGAAGCAGGGGCGGGGGAAGGGTATAGGGAATTTCAGGATAGCATTTGAAATGTAAATAAAGAAAATATCTAATAAAAAAAAAGAAGCTTAAACCAAAAAAAAAATGTCATTTTATAATCACCTGCACAAATATCTTTTTGAGTATTTCAAGCTATATCGTTTCCTTTTTCATTTAAATGCATTTGCAACTGCTTGTTTCATGGGCTTCTTTTAGACATAGAATTGTTCGAAATGGCTCAAGTCTTACTTATACGATTTTTTTTTCTCAGAGATATGGAGAATTCAAAACACCATTGAACAAATCACTCTTTGGTTCTATGTAAAGCGTAAAAACATTCAATTTACTTTTAATATGTCCAAGTGCATGAAGAATAAAGCATTTGACCTTTAAACACAGAAAGATGGTCATTCCATTTTATTACTAAGCAGAAAACTGATTTTCAGTCAGTCAGTAAACACTTCTATGGCTTAACAAAGTGTGTGTGTGTGTGTGTGTGTGTGTGTGTGTTGACATTGACATTTATGTTTATTTCTTCTCACCTTATTCATTGAGGCAAGGTCCCTCACTGAAGCCAGCACTGACAAATTCTACACAGTCCACGTATTGCTTGTAGCCTATGCTTCCAGATGTTGCTAATACAGATAATTACTAGGCAGCTTGGTAATTTACGTGAATTCTGCAAACCTGAACTCTGGTCCTCCTACTTGTAAGACAAGCGAAGTGTCACCGAGCTAACCACAGCCTCAAGGAACATTTACAGTTCTAAAACATTACCCTAACCACGGCACCCAAGAAAGGTATAGTAAGTTAATGTATATGAACAAGAAAAGCATGCTAATTTTCTAGGACACTGCCATATAGATTTTTGAAGAGGCTATACAAGTTTGCACTCCCACCAGCAATGGAGGAGCTTTCCCCTTACTCTGCATCCCCACCAGCATGAACTGTCACTTCTGTTTTTGATCAAAGACATTCTGACAGGTGTAAAATGGAATCTCAGAGTCATTTTAATTTGCATTTCCCTGATGGCTAAGGATGTTGAACATTTCTTTAAGCACTTCTCAGCCATTTGAGATCCCTCTGTTGAGAGTTCTCTGTACCCCATTTTTAATTGAATTATTTGGTTTGTTGAAATATAGGGTTTTTTTCCTCCTAACTATGGTAGCAGGGCTGTCTCTGTCTCTGTTGCCTGTTTTGGGGACCCTGTTTTCCTACTAGGGTGTCTTGCCTAACCTTAACAGAAGAGGGGGTGTCTAGCTTTACTCCAAATTTATATGCCTTGGTTGATTGATATTCATGGAAGACCTGCTCTTTTCTGAAGAGAAACAGTGAAAGAGTTGATTGGGGGGGAGAGAGAAGAGGAGATGTTGTGGGTAGGGATGGGAAAGAGGAGGAAGGAGAAACTGCAGTCGTGATGTAAAATAAATGAATAAATAAATAATAAAAATTAGCAACAGCAACAAAAACAAAAAAGCCCCCTTTGGCTTCTCATCTAATTAAACAAAAGTATCATATCATACAATCTCTAAAGTTGTACAAGTGGAGAAATTTCTTTTTATCCTATATTTAGACTCAAATATTTATAACTCCATGAGTATGTAAATGCTATATGGGAGGGTATTTTTACCAGGCTGTAATCTGCATTTCATTAAGGTGTTCAAAACATTTTTTGTTTAAAATATAAGTGATCAATGATGTAGAGAAAGTTCTGAATTTATAACTAATGTTAAAATTTAAGATAATATATTTTAAAATGTAACTTACTATTTATTAAATTATGAATGTTCAGAACCACTGATGTGGCTCATGGTCTTTTAAATCAGCCAGCACTAGGGAAAACAAGATTAGAAACAGATTGATTTGGGAGTGGAATATTTTTATAATTTGGGGTTTCTAGCCAGCCAAATTATGGCAGGGTATGATTTTAAACTCCTCCTAATGTCAATTATCACTTCATCCATTTATCAGACAAGAACCCAATCAGTATTGGGGGTGTTTAAATGACTCAGTCATGCCCTGCAGCAGATACAGGAATAAACAATGAATCCTCCTGCACACATCATCCTCTTTGATTGACAGGAAGAAATGTGTATCTCTTAGATTGAAGAGCTTTCATCATATATAAACATGTGAAATCCTCTGTGATATCTAGCCTCTGCCCTCAGAGCAGGTGAATATATATATATATATATACATATATATATATATATATGTATATATATATATGTATGTATATATATATACATACATATATATATATATATAAAACCTTTTTTTTGACTGAGAAGTCACACTGACTGTTTTCTTGTAGCATTTGGAATACATTAATGATAACTTTGCTTGCTATGTCTGCTCGAGCATATGCGCATGAGGTCAGGAGTCATGTGAATAGAACTCTATGCACCTGATACAAACTAAAAAGCACCCTGTTTCTCAGTGGAATTTCTGAATGACGAATACTCCTTAGTAAGAAAATTTTAGTGATCAGAATTTGTTCAGGTAAGTTCCTTCAAGTCGATTGAAGTAGCTGGACTGTAGCAACGGACTTGACATTGCTGAGGAAGAATCAGAGGGATAAGGTGAAGTCAATCTCAGCACACTAGGCTTAAATGACAGTGCTTTCTAGGTTATAAAACAAGCGGATTTGGAAGAGATGGAGATAGAACTTTGCGACAGGACCCCAGGATCGTCAGACACAACTCCAAAACAAAAATTCAAAATTCAAACAAAAAAACAAAAAAAAAAATTCATTTGTTTTTTCCAATCTGTGATATCTTGAGAGCAAAACCACCTGTCAGTCTCTCTACCCATCCACCCACCCACATACTCACCCACCTCTCTCTCTCTCTCTCTCTCTCTCTCTCTCTCTCTCTCTCTCTCTCTCTCGCTCGCTCGCTTGCTCGCTCAGCAGTGATTCACAGTTTCAGGCTGGGTTTAATCAATATTGTTTACAAATTGACTGTGCTTTCTAACGTCTCTTATTCTTTCCATGAGAGAGTCAGTTAGACTCTTGCTCCCACAAGATGCGCACCTACTCCTTAAGCACAGCAACAGATAGGGAATAAATTGACCCTGTACACCTACCTAGTGATTGAAAAGGGTCAAATTTGTCAATATTTCTGGCAGTTAATTCTGACCATTGAACACTTTGAAATATAAGAGCTCACTTCAGATTCTTTTCTTTTGCAGAAGAGCTGAGCAGTGAAGTCCTAACTCCCTCAGCTAACGTGTCTCTTTCTTCAAAACATGAACTTCACTTCTTTCTAACTGGTGTTTCTTTTCATAGACGGCACTCTCTGTGGCTTTTTGACTCATACAGATTATTATGTGAGAAGAAGACATAATGTTTAAACTGTTGGAGTGGAGAAAAGAAAGCAGGTAAAAAAATTTAAATACAGAGTTAATTAGGAAATTATTCAGGAGAAAAGTATTACTCGTTTATGTTATTGGCACCTTTAAAGTAGTTTAAGAGATGGCAAAATTTCCTTTGAACAGCAAAGTGAGAAAACAGTCAAATATAAAATTCCATTTTAGTAAGTAATTATTTTCACTTAAATAGTCATTTTTAAAGATGTCATTCGGAGAACAAATAGTAAGCACAATAATCACCAAATTATGTGTCACACAAAGTCAATAGTCTTTGGATAACACGAAGGGGATCAGCAGAGAGTTGATTCCATGTTTAAGTTTGTGTATTGAACTTCACTTCTGGGCACAAAGCAGGCACAGTCTTGTCTGCCCCCGCAGCTCTGTTCCAATTTCCATCCACCCAGTCTCTATGGCTAGCTGATTTGCCCTCTGATTAAGAAAAGAAAGAAAACTGCTACACAATTCTCAGGGTGGAAGACATTTGAAAACATTCTTTTGTGTAGTTCCTTACCATTATTCATGACCTGTCTTGTTTGTTTCTTTCCTCAACAGCTTTTAAAAATAAACTCATCATTTCTCTCTGTGAGACATTGAAACTTGTTACACTTTAGATTTTTTTTTTATTTGCATTAAAAACTACTAACAAGATTTGGAGTGGAAATCATTCTTCATGGCCAACATTATGAATGTTGTATCATGTCAAAATGTCAAAAGATTTACAGTGAGATTTGCTCTTTAAAACCAAAATCTCCAACACAGCAATCCAAAACTGATTTTTGAAAAGCCTATCTTTTCATTTTTTTTTATTAATACAATTACATCATTGTTCTCATTATTTTCCTCCCACAAATCCTCATATATATATATCCGTCCTTGCTCAATTTCAAACTCAGGGTCCATATTTAAATAGTGTTATTGCATACTTGGATGTGAATGACGATTTATAATGCAACATTACTTACTGATGGAGATAATCTCAAGAATTTTAACATCAGAAAATCCCTTAGACCTCGTTTTAATTTCTTATAGTTCTGAAACGCATCCATTTCACTCTGCTTGCTCTAATGATAGACTTTAATCCAAAATTTTACTCATATTTTTTGTGGTTTGTTTTGTTATGTTCCTTTTGGTTCCAAATATTCTCATTTATATTTGGGGATGAATCCACTATGTGCCTTTTTGAAGGATCTATGGTTTTGACATGAATAGCCCTTTGGGCTATTCCTATCCATATTTAACTTTATGAGATACTGTCTGCGTTTAGTAGTGCCCTGGTAAGTTCTTGTCACAGTTGTTCTCTCAAGTAGACTGTGAACTATTCTTTGCAGCCTCAGTGAATCACAGTGCTTACAGTTAAGACCACCAGCTGGAAACACTGTTAGAATAATGTACAACATATAGATTATGCCTAAGTATTGCTTCTACAAATTAGCCCCTTTAAAAATCAATAGCAAATCATCATGATTATTAATTCTGGTTCCTTTCTCGTGAGAATGGCAATTATGCAATCCTGTCAATTTTATAGGACATTGATTTTCAAACAGTTAGAAGAACCAGAGGAATATGTTTTAAAAAAAAAAAAAACATAATTGAGGTTTTTACTGCCAGGTCTGCACTCTTTGTAGATTTATGTTCTTTATTTTATGCGTATTTTGCCTGGTTGTTTATATGTGCAATAAATATACTCCTGGTGCCTGTCGAGGTTAGAAGAAGACACCAGATTTGGGATTAACAGGCAATTTTGGACTACTAGTGGTGCTGTGAACAGAACTGAATTGCTATGAGACAGTGACATGTGCTTTTCACCTTTGTGCCTTCTCTCAGAGCTATCATCTTAAAACCAAAGTAGCAGCTTGGGACATGTTTCTACTTTAAAATGTTCCAAAGAGTGTTATAAAAGTTTTCATCTGTCTGCTTTTCCTCTACAAGACTGTATTATTTTCTCTCTGTATGATAAAATCATTAATTAACAAATTACAATCAAATATACATAAGGACAATTCTATCAATATAGAGTTTATACCTAATACACAGGGAACATAAAAGAGTGAATTATGGTTCTTAAATCACATATGGTATGCCTATAAGAATGAATACTATCAGATTCTATTTTGAAGATAATGAAAAATAGATTGTAACAGTTTAGTATATGTGTGTATTCTGCTAAGTAATCAAGATTAAAAACAAACAAAACAAGTCCTTAAGAACTAGGGAGATAGTTCAATATGTGAAGTACTGGTTGTGCAAGCATGAGTCCTGAGTTCAAATCTCTGTGATCCAGTTAAGCCTAGCAACTGGTCTGTGTTTCCAGTGTCCATCATATGAAATGGAAAACAGAATCACAGAGAACTTCCAGAAGCCTGTGGGGCAGATTTACTGACCCATGCAGTGGTGTGCAACAGAGAGTCCTTGGCCAGCAATGACATAGAAGGTTGTCCTCTGACCTCCATGTGTTCATGGTGACATGCTTGAGACTCATTCATACACAGGAATTTGCATACACCTTGAACATACAGAAAAAAGACCTTAAACTTTACAGATGAAGAAATAAATTCATTAACTGAATGAAATGATTATGTTTCTAACTGCAACTCAAGAATTACTTCTTCTCAGTTGAAAATCATTTTGAATATTTCAGAATGTGGTCTCCATGTGAGCAACAATCACCTTATGCAGAACTTGTTAGAAATGCACACTTTTCAGTTTTACTGTGAGACAGTGGAAAAAAAAAAAACTTGGATCTTTGAGAAATGACATGTCTCTCATCAAGTCTTCCAGGAACTTTGATTCATATTAAAATTTTAGAACAACTGTTTTAGTACTGTGGAAATATCAAAATCTATACTACAATGCTCTGTTTAGAAATTCTGTTTGATCACAGAATTTAATTCAACACATTTCCATCTTCCATTCCTCTGCCTCCCTTCATTTTCTTCACGTATCTGTGATGGGGCCAAGTACAGATCACATTTTATAGTTGACATCTAATTCTCAAGATCATTATTAGTTAGAAATAACCTTTTTTGAATTTTATTTTGACTTCTAAAATTATGTCTTTGTAATGCCTTTTCACCATATGATAGGAATATGTTCTTTTTAACAGGTGTGCCTGCATTTTCAATTGCTCCCCCCAGCTTGTGGAATAGTAAGTGTGCATCACATGAATTCACACACTTTGTGTAAGATAAAGCAGAGGGGGGGCATGCAAATCTATCAGAGCATCTCCAATCCTGACTTTCTATCATGCTCACATTTTAAAATTTTCCAATGATATATTTATTCTAATGTATTCAATTGTATGTAGAAGCTCCTTAGCATTTATTATTTCCCTGTATTTTGAAATTGTTGTTGTATTTGATGTGTTCATTTCGCATTTGTGTGTTGGGATATATTCTAACTCACATGTCCAAGTCAGAAGATAGCTTCTGAGAGTTGGTTCTCACCGTCTGTCTCCCAGGTGATCTTGAATCACAGAATTCACACCCTCAATGTTGACAGAAAACATCTTTGTTCTCTGAGCCATCTCATCTTACTCATGTTTGCATATTTTTGAAATGATTGAAACATTTACATTAAAAAGCAAACAAATATTAGTATAACACCTAAATTAAACTTTTAAAATTTAGTTTGCAAAATTAAAACAAGGCCCACCTTAATCCAGACTGTATTAACATTTATTATTATGTTTAAAGGTCTTATATTAAAGTCAATATATTTACTACTGAGTAGAGTGTAGGTCTATGTGAGTGTGGATTGCTCTGGTATATAACTGGAAAGAGACGGAAGAACAAATACATCTTTGGACATAAGCCTTTCTCTTATATAGTTGTTAAAGGTATTTCAACACATAGGAAGACAGTTTTCAGTACAGCTTAAGTATTTGAACTGTAGCATGTTTAAGCCTCCCACTTGAGACTGCATTAATAATGTATAGCATGTTATGTAACTCTACTCCACCTTTGTTATTTTTCATCTTGGTATAAATGCTTTCAATATTTACTCTTGAAAGTATACAATGGATGTTTTGTTGATCTAGAGAGTATATTGTTGTGACAGAACAGGCTGAGTGAAGGGGGGTTCTAGTTTTCAATAAGGCTTCACAATAGGGAAACTGAAAATTTTGGGTAGGGTTAGTATTTGGTCTCTCATCTCATTGAATTTATATAGTAGTTCATTAGAGATTATTTCCAAGGTAATATGACCATATTTCAGTGCTAATGAAAAGTTTACCATTTAAGATGTTTACCATTTTGCATAGCTTCAAAAACATTATTCTAAAGAGAGCTTCATCGATATATAATTATTGTTATACTTAAACTAACACTATAAAAGCCTCCCAATCCTAACAAATTAGATTGAAAGTCAAATTAATGTTTGTTAGTTCTTTTGGCTCTTCAAATCCTTACTATATTAAAAACCATGCTGGTTTCTCAACCTGAACTATCTGAGAACAATTCACAGAGTAATTTCCTTTATCAGCTTCCAGATAAGGTCACAGGATCATAATCTACAACAGTTTCCCCACACAGTTCTACACTTGACTCAAGAGATGGAGACTGAAGAAGACAGTGTGAAGAAAACCAGATGAAGGAACTTTAACAAACATCTGCCACACTGCCGTGGAATCTATGTACAATGTAGAAAAAAATCATTTAAAAAGGCCAAATTATCAAGTGGACAGTTGAAATGGACTTCAAAGAAGGTAAGTAAATTTTCTTGGAGAGATATTTTTTTCTTGTTGGCCCTAAACCCTAAGACAAAAATAAGTTATTGTTTGTAAAAATGAGTATGTATAAATTATTACTAAGCTATTATACACATACATAATAAATTACTATAAACTTAATATATTAAACACATTACTGTATCATATAATTTGATTCTTTAAATTTAGGACATCCTTTACACAGTATCTATATGATAAACTTCTTCCAAATTGTAGCACAAGCAATTAGAGATTTAATAAAAATAAATGGGGTTTTGTAAGCAAACCAGTTTAACATTACATACTTAATAAAACACACACACACATATTAGTTCTTCAATAATACCAGCAATTTTAAAATCATTTATTATAATACCAAAATTCTACATTTGTAGGTAATTTTATGACATTTTATAAATCATTTAAAAGTATCCTTAAGGAAAATGTTTTCCTGCAGAGAATACAGTAGGTTTTTTTTTAAAATATAGGCTTGACTAATATGTTTTTCACAATGGAGTTATGATGCTTTACATAGGACAAATAAACTTGGCTTTCAAACCATCTCAAATGTGTGAGTTTTTAGAAAGGCATTCAATTGATGTACTGCAACACAGTTATATGTGCACACTGTTATCTCATTATTTACTGTAATTGGCTTTATGTCTTGGTGATGCTGGCATAGATCAGTTACCATAGAGATGCTTTCAGGGTTTTAAGAAGAGAAGTGAGTTTAGTCTCTGTGCATTACTTTGGTGTCATACCAATATTATTAGAAAAGAAATAAATTAATTTTGTTGACCAAATAACATATGACATTCTTGTACCTTAGGAGAAAAGTTAATCTTGTAAATGTCTAGGGCAGGATGATAAATCTCACAGCAGTCCGTTATGCCTGACTTTTTTTTTCTTAATTTTGGTAAGTAAAGGAAAATTCCAAAAGACAGATTATCTTCTCTATGTCTCAAATTCAACCAAAACTCATATCAATATTTTCTAAATTAATCCTGGACTTTCTGATGCAGACATTTTCACAAGGCGCATGCAAACTCCAGCCTCCATAATAGCTTTGTACAACGGACACAGGAGATATTACTGGGGAAGCGAAAGCAGACTTCCTGAAGATGGGCTGAATGAAGAGGGTTCATAGTAGTGTGACAAGAATATTTGCATGGCTTCCTGTTAATCATCTACTTGGCACACACAGGGTGTTTGGTGTGTGTGTATTGAATGCCAGGATAGAAAAAGATGAACCCACCCAGTCTGAGTATAGGGTTACTGGAGCATTGCTATCATGGATCTCAACAAAGAATGAGAGCCACTGTCTCTTGATGCACCTGAGGACACCTGTCACAGAATACTCAGACTGTAGAATCCTAGCTTCTTGAAGACCCACATAGAAAATTGCTCAGGAGACAGTGCAACTGGCTTAGAGTGGATTTGTATATAATATGTGGAGGCCTACATTTATTGGTATTTTTTCACTGAAGAAAGTTGAATAAGCTTAGCACTAAATAAGTGGTTTGCACATTATATCGGTAGAGGTTCGGCTTGTTCTCTGTGACAAGTTTCACACATGGCAAATCCACTATTTTCCTGGACATGACTCTTTAGTCACTCCTCCTCTGAATCTTTTGTCTCCTCATTCCCTTTGCCATATGCTATGAGGCTCTCACTGAAACCATACCAGCGCCTTTTTAAGCCGGTAAAAAAAAATAAATGTTCCTCATGATGGGCTGTAGTCATGTCTCCTTAAATCACTGGGACGGGACCATTGCATTTGGAAACAAATAAATACTCCATTGGTTTAGTGTTTACTAGAGCAATGTAATAATCTAACTGAGGGTATACTGTGTCTAAGGCATTAACTGACAGACTGTAAGACATGCACGCATTGCCTCCATGGCGTTTCCCCATGCTGTGATTCATGTGTCCTAAGGTTACTTATTTAATGCATAGGATGATGGTTACTATTGATTCATCTGAGGCTCTTCGTAAAGTTCTATGACTGACAGCAGTTGAGGTCTGAAATACAGTTTAATTTATTTTTGTTGTTTCTTGTTAAGTAGATACTTCAAGTGGGGAGATAGGGTTATAGAAGCTTGTGAAGAATACCATGAGTTTTTCTTTAGCGTTTTGTTTGTTTGCTTGTATATTTTATGAGTATGCATTCTAATGGGAGCCAATGAAACAGTTTAACATCGCGGATCTGGAAAAGAACCTTTGCTTATAAAACCAGATAACAAAGAAAGATGGGTAAATACGTTAGTTGATGAAATTTGGGGTGATTCTCTAAGAGACTTTTAATACATTCTTTCTGTTACCAAATCATCACGTGCTAGAATGAATGCCAAAAGTAAGGGATGAAGGAGCAAGCTGCTATCAGGTCAGTGTGGGAAAAAGGAAGCACCCAGGGAAGTGATGCTGCTGAGGCTACACATGGTACAAGGTCCAGGCCCTCAGACATGTTCTCTCAGCTGAAGACCTCAAATCTCACGGGAAGACCAAACATTTCTATAGGTATCAAGAACTCTAATAGAAATATAGATATAGGTTTAACTAAATAATGTTCTTTATCTACAGCATAATCACAAAGTCAGAGATTTCCAGTAATTTGATTATTACCTCTCCACCCAGGCTAAGATCTAATACCATGTTCTGTCTCAGTGTCCCACAATCCCAAAGAATGTAACTGGATCTATAAAGAAATGGATAAATTGTGTCCTCTGACAAGGTCAAGTCTTCTTAGGTGAACACGGTTTTTCTGTAACACTAGCTATTTTGTTTATATTCTTGCATCTAGGGATTATTCCATGTGTCTTTGCTTTCTGCCTTAGGTTGACATCCATATTTAAAGGACTCACTCATAGAACATATTAGCACACTCTCTGCCTTCAGGCTCCAAATCAAGAAGTCTGATTATCTGTCAGTCCTGTTTATCATTATTGTAATTTCTTAAACTTCTACATATTTTTTTCTAATTTTCAAATTATGTTCTCTAGGAGGCATTGAATAGAGATAGGTAACCAGTAACAGCATTTGAGCACACATGTCTTAGCTCGCTAGTACATCAACAACATTTCTACATGTTGAATTGCCCTTTGAATCTAGAACTCCTTCAGAAGCACAAATTAGAAGCCAACACACAGTGTCAAGCAACTCTGCTTCAAAGCAGTACAATTCGCACAAAAATGTAAAAACCAATTCACAAAAGGTTGTTTCCCAAGAAGGAGTAATATAAAGATTTCATCTGCTCCAGAACAAAATCTAAACAGAATTAACACCAAATATTGTGCTGAGATCTCTGTGTGAATTAAATCCTTGAGTTCAGTTAGTTAGTAACAAGTTATGCTTACTTAATTCGACTAAGGGTATGATATGTGGTCAGCTACCTCCTGTTTACATTTAAAATCTGAACTGACCTGACGAGTCTCCAATTTTTTGCCAACATTCTCTAGTTTGCTGAAGGGCTTCTGAACCCTTTTAGTTGGCTAAAATTTGGAGAAAACTCCATGTTCTCACCAACTGATGAGAATGTTTATGGAAAAGAGTCTGTGATTGTCAAATATGACACTGAAAGTTATCTGTTAGACATGTCAAGCAAGAAAAACATGCAGGTGTTCTGACGTTCATGGCCTCATTCTGGCAATTGACATGATAAACCAATATTCATCAGAAGGATATAATCAGGACTTTACGTGAACTCCATGAATATCAGAGTACAGTATGCAAACTAGAACTTTTCTATAATCGTATAATAGTAATGAATTCTCCTTTGTGATATGTATGATGAACTTCATGGTATCTTAATTTTAATGTTCTTACAACTATGTTTGGTAGATTTAAATAAAAGTTTAATTTATGCTTATTATTTACGGTTTGGTTGTTTTTGAGAAAATGTCATGTAATTGTTCCATTGATTTGTTATAACTTGCATGAAAGCTATTATTATTGGCCAGTGTAAGATCAGGCTCTGAGATTGGTGGCTAGCCAACCAAGTACATGCACATTCTTTCTAACAATATCTATGTCCTGTTATCTCAGATCAGCTTAACCTGATATTGTCCAACTGGGGGTGGGGTCTATACCCTCTTTCTCCCAGGGTAACTCATACATCATTTCCAACCAGCTTGAGAGAAAAAAAAAATCATAGAGTTCTTTAGAAAGCAAACCCCATAATGATTGTATCTCCCTGCTCTACAGCACCTTGCAGTTTACAAAGCGTTTTCATGGCCATTATCTCACATAATGTACTGCTTGCAAGCCTCTGGCTTCCTGGGAATTCTATTACCCAAATCTCTCAACGGCGACTTTCCAGGGCTATATGTTTCACAAGCCTTGTTGGGTTTTCTTCTATCTTGCCTTTCTCCATCAGTTTTATATTCCCAAAAGTGTTATGGCTGTCCTCTCTAATCTTAAAATTTTATCTCTCCTCTCCCTCTCACTGCACCCAGTGCAGTACACAGTCAATCTATATTGGTTGATGGTTTTTCTCTCAATCTGACTTCCTACTTATCAGGCAAGCCTTTCTGGAATTAGGCTTCCTCTTTTGTGTCTTGGGTACAATTTTTTCACTTCTAATTAAATAGTGCCCAGTGCCCTGTGAAGACATTTTGGCTTGTGTTTTTTCCTAAATTGCCAATCTCTTATTAATGATTTCCATTTTCTGATGCAGGTAATTGCTTCTTAACAATATCTATTCTTACTTTATTTATTTTATGCACAGCTTATAACCAGCCTTTCTGAAATGTTTACCTACATTGCTAAAGAATGATTGGCTTATAATTTATGTTATAGAAAACTTCTGTGAAGAAATATATTTTCCCATTCAAACAAGTTTTATTGAGTGAGAATATGGAAGGAAGCCAGAGGTAAGGAATTTCGATCATTGGCATTATATTAAAGGAAAATATTTTTCCAAAATAACTATAATACTGAAAATAATTAACTAAATCTCATAAGGGACACTATAAATATATCTGTAAACTTCAATTAAGAAAGCATATTTTATTTTATACTAATAAGCTTAATATCATTTAGAAAGGTTTATGAAATTTTAAATTATATATGACAATTTTGTGTGTGTAACGTTCTGCATGGCATTTTCTCTAGTATATATTGATTGTGCTCATGAGCTTGTGCACATATATTATATTTGCAGCTGAGTATGTGTGCATATAAGTAGCACCCAGAGGTTGATATCAGATCTCTCTCTCTCTAATATGCTCGCTCCAATTTACTTTTGATCTCAGCAAACCCAGAGATCATCAGTTCTTCTTGGCTGGCTGACCACTTTGCCTCAGAGATCCACCTGACTCTGCCAATCAGTTCCAGACATAAATGATGGCATAAGCATTTAAACAAGGAGTTGTGTTCCATATAAGTACTAAGCAAGCTATAAAATATTAGTGGGGCAGTGAACATCATGAAAATGTAGTATGGCATGTACTGTCCTTTGTTGTGTGATTCCAATACTTATCCCAGTGTAGTGAGGAGGCATGTAAAATTGTATAGAATTGGAATTCTGCTGCGTTGATGCATGCCTAATATTCTGTTCAAGGAAATGGTACAGCCCTGGTTCCCTATGGGAGGATGGGATTCTATATGTATAATGCAACTTACCTGTTCATTTAGTTAGAGTCATTTTATTCAGAGATGTGGCAAACACAGGAAAACATAATGATGTGCAGAAAATAGAGAATGTTGATTTTTAGATATTTCTTGCCAGCTTTCAACAGTTTTAAAGACTACCTTCAGCAATAAATGTTATTTTCATTTGAACTACTTCCCTATTACTTAAAAGCAGCTTGCTGAAAATTTAAGAGACTAAGAAAATTAGCCCACTCTCCTCTGCATTTCAGCTAGTTTGCTTGTGATAGTTAACCAGAATTCATACCTATTTAACATCTTATGATTGAACAGAAATGTGTACTATACATTCCAATGGCAAATGAGCCTTTTGAAAAATGGGTTGCAGAAAATATAATATAGACACTTCTGCCCTTCATGAATGTGAAGGGAAAGTCATAAGTATGTGAAAATTGAAATGCTTTGGTATGTAATTTTACTACTTTAGGCTATAGACAATTGGCCAAAAGCCAGTTTCTAAATAAATGTTCATTGTTCTTCCCTAAAGGCACTTCCAATACATTTTACTAATAAGGGTGTTGTTTAGTAGTGCATGCCAAAGGTCAGAGCCTAATGAAATTACCCTTTCATATTTGGATCTTTCTGGAGAAGAGATAACACAATTAAGAATGTGCATTTTTTGACTAGATGAATTGAAAGTCTTCAGCATGTCAAAACAAATAAATATATGCTAATTAGTCCATAGTTGAGTTTAAAGTTGTTGATGAAGCTTTGAATTGTGTAGGACTAACTCTAATTATAAAGGCCAGTATTCCCTAGAATATATTTACTTCTATGTGGATGATTTGATTACAAAGCTATTTGAAAATTAATTCCTAAATGCTTTCTTAAAATTTTGTACTTGAAAAATAATCATACTGACGAACTCAGACTTCTCAATTAGTTCCACATGCATTTTATTTTGTTCTTTCTTGTTTTACGACCATAGTGATTCTCAATGAATTTGACTGGAATGTAGTAATAAAATCTCGTTGGTCCCTCAATTCATGGGTATTAATGAGAGGGGGCTCCAGAAGCTGACTGAAAAGTGGAGCACAATGAATAAACACCCCACAACGCACATGCTGTTCTTCAGGACAAGCTGGTCCACTCTAAAGCCACGATGGATATAGGAGAGAAACAAAGTTCTTTCTCAAAGTGTGACATTCTAGGACACAACTGTATCCTTCTGCAAAATTTTCTTTGGCAGTACCATCCAAGACAATACTCTACCTTGACTGACTCAGTGATTGGACCACAAATCAGTTTCCACCCAATGGTTCATACAATCTATTTCAAGTAATACACATGGGTTTTGCCTGTATGTAATTCCAGAAATTATATTTCCATTTTATTATGTAGAATAATACTTGAGGATTTCAATATGAGTTATTTTTTAATATACATAAAGGCATTATTTCCTGAGTATACAAATAAAACTTATTTTGTATAAGAAATATTCAATAGATGTATTGTCTTTTTAAAAATATGTATATATGTGTAGACCAGGCTGGATTCAAACTCCACTCCTGATTCTCCTGGCTCTATCTAAGATTTGGCTTCAGCAAATCCAACGGACAGAGGGTCAAGAAATTGAACAGAAATATATAGCAGTGGGAGATGAAGAACTGGGAATAGCTACTAGAAATTCCCAGATGCCTGGGAAGTGAGAGGCTCCCAGGACCCAATGAGGATGACTCTAGCCAAAATTCCCAACAAAAGGGAGATAGAACCCGTAGAGACTATATCCATTGGATAAGTAAGGCCCGGGGTTAAGGGATGGGACCACCCACCTATCTGAAAAATTGTTCCTGTCTAAAGGAAATGCAGGGACAAAAACTGGACCAGAGATGGAAGGAAAGGCCATCAGAGACCACCCCATACCTAGGGATCCATTCCTTCTGCAGACACCAAACCCAGACACTATCGCTGATGCCAAGAAGTGCTTGCTGACAGGAGTATGGTATAACTGTTCGCTGAGAGGCTCTGCCAGCACTGGACCAATACAGATGTAGATACTCACAGACAACCATTGGACCAAGCAGAACTCAGTGAAAGAGTAAGGGGAAAGACTGAAGGAACTGAAGGGGATGGAAGCCCCATAGAAGAGCAACAATATCAACCACTCAGCCCACCTAGAGCTCCCAGGGACTAAATAAATAACCAAAGACTATGCATGGAAGGACCCATGGCTTCAGCTCCATATATAGCAGATAGGTTTGCTTTATCTGACATCAGTGCTAGAGCAGTGAATCAGAAGTGGGAGGGTGAGTGAGGGAGCACCCTCATATAGGCAAAAGGGATAGGGGATTGCAGAAGAGAAACCAGGAAGGCAGACAACATTTGAAATGTAAATAAATCAAAAAAACAATAAAGCAAATAAAATTGTAAAGTGTATATGTGTGTGTGTACACGTGTGTATATATATATAGGAAGCTCAATGGATATGAGCAGTTATTCAGTTCTCCTGAAGGCCTGAGTTGAAGTCTATAGTGCGAGTGTAAAAAGAGCACAGAGGCCTAAGCTTTTAGCCCTGGCATCAACACTTTTGAAGATAATTGTCTAATTCATCTTGTAGATATACTTGCCTTTACCTATTCTTATGGATGTCCTTGAACATAGGTCTAAAGTGTCCTAGTTACTGGAGAAATTACGTTAGAGAAATTTCAACACAGAAAAATCATAGAGGCATTATAGTCAATGATTTTTGTTTGGTTGGATTTTGTTTTTATTCCTGATGGCAATTAATTTTCTTTTGGTTAATCAAATGTAAAAGGGATAAAGGACATATTTTTCTAAACTGATGCATATGAAAAATTAACATTTTTCTTGTAAAGCATGTTGCCTCCATACATAGATTTCCATGAGCTAGAACAGATCTACAATATTTATAAAACAATCCAAAGTTTCATTCTATGTATCTTTTCTTTCTAGGCAGTTTGCCAAGGTGTAGACACATAACTCTGACTGTTCTGGCAATGTTAGTTTCTCCTAGGTCATTATTGTACTTATGAATGGAATGTCAGAATTATATGAAGTTTGTATTTCCATTTAAGAGAAAGAGAGTAAACGCCTAAATCTTTGATTTCTTTTCTGTTGATTTCATTCACTGCAGTCTTTGAGAATATAGTATGGAGATACAGATGTATTCAGAATTGTATCTCTGGATGCTGCAGTGTATACTGAGTTATCCAAGCTCTTTTGGTGTTACATATGTGGTCCCTTTTTCATACCTTTTTGTTGCATGTACTGCTAGGCAGTATACATAAAAGATCTTGGTGTCTAGGGTATAAAACATGGGAAGATACTGATACCAAGAAGAGATTCATAAAGGGGATTTTAAAAAGTTGGAGCTTTTGATCTTGGACTATCAAAAGAGAATCTATTTTTCTTACTCTATAGCTGGACAAAAGAAAGAGTAGGAGGACAATTGAAATTGTCTTTGCTTCCTGAATGGGATAACCACTTTAAGGTATAAGGGATCAAGGTTCAAATAATAGTAATGGGGATCTTCTGAGATTATCTTAATAAAAACCTGTTCTCTAGGCACAATGAAGCTTCTAGTTTGTTAACTAAGAAAAATAGGTAGATGACCTGATAATATATTAAGTACATATATTAAGAAAACATTAGATTCTGAAGATCTAGAATCCTTCTTCCAATAGATGGTCTTCTAAGGGACTATTGAGAAACTTGATAGATATGAACATGACCCTACCAAAGAATAATAGAGAGTATTTCTATTATTATACATTTACAGCTTAACTTGTACCATGGCTAACATTGGTAGTTTCAGCATAAAGGTGGCAATGGCAGGTGGATCTCTATGAAATTAAGGGCATCCTGGTCCACACAGAGTTCCAGGCTATATATTGAAGCTATCTCTTAAGAAGGGGGAAGAAAACAAAGTCTGCAGAACAAATAATAAAATACCATTTAGAAACTAATTCTATTAGTTCACTTCTGGGAATTCATCCAAAGGGAATAATAGAGGATGTGAATATCAACAAAGGTGCTCATTATGGCATTACCACTAATAGAGAAAAATAGAAAACAAGGTAACTGTTCAGTTCTGGTATATGTATAGCATTAAATGTAGAATGTGATAACATTATACTGAACCACACACAAGGAAATTGAAGCCATATTGTAAAGCAAAATTTAAAAAAGCAATAAATTCATATTACCAAGTATAGCAAAATGTTTTTAATCTAATAATCTGTAACATAGTGCTGTAACATCATAAATTATTCAGTGTTAACATGATGCTTCAGGTATTAAATTTGACACATGACCTCCTCAGAAATATATTGTATAAATTTGACATCATACTATCACTGTTTCTCTCTGTATTTCTGTCTCTGTCTCTATCTCTTTCTCTGTCTTATCTCTGTCACTGTCTCTCTCTGTGTGGGTACATGTGCACTTGGGGGTATGTATATACACATACACATGGACACACACATAGAATATACAACACATAAATAAATATTTTAAGTGTAGGTAGAACTCATTCTAAAATATTTTGTTATTTATGCTTAAATATTCAAAAACATTTCTCCTAACATATTTTATCATGTATATTTAAATAGCCCAAAATACAAACTCAGGCTTTCTAAATACTCTATTTTGATGCACTTCAGATTAAAGGACAGTCAGAAAGATTCAATTTCTCAAGTGGAAACCAATAGTGCCTCCCACAGACTAGCATAACTGTAAGATAGGTCTAGTGAGGAGTCATCCCTAGATGTGGATGCAGAGTACGCACATGCCTTAGGATTTCAGAAGAACTGTCTCCTCTGAGACCCGCAGAGGCACAGGGAGGGAAATGATTGAATGAACACAAAAGATGGCTGTTTAGGTAATATGCTTCATGAGGAATGACGGCACACAAGAGGAGAGAGAGAGCCATGCATATTACTAACTGGTCTCCCTCCTCTGCTACTGAATGATCATCTGTTAGGTCTTCTTACTCATCCATCTGAAAGAGGACAAAGGTCCAGGAAGCACTGTGGTTTCTATGATAGCAAAGAAGATGGACAATGGTCAATTTAAAAGAAAGAGTATTGAGTGTAACTGCTGAGTTGTAAGATCGTTTTTAAGCAAAATGAATACATCATAAAGTAATGTCAATGGTCATCTCAAAGAGTGTTACAGTTGGATTGTAGGGAATTGTGATTTGCCTTTCTAGCATTCATGCCTAAGTCACTAACTACCTTTGGTGCTGTGTCTATAATAAACATTTTACTGTTAAAATTGGAGCCTATTCATTTTTATTTTATGTTAGATATATGAATGAAAAAAATCTCTGCTAGCGATATATTGCTTTACCCATAGTTCAGTGTTTCACTCAATGTCCTTCAAGATGCTGCTTCTGTCAAGGAACAGACACACAACATATGAACACACCACTCTCTCTCCCTCTCTCCTATCTCTCTTGCTCTCCCTCTCTCATATGCACCCAGCCACTAGATAGAGAATAAGAAACTTTAAAATGCTCATCCCTAAACTGACTAGCTATTTAATACTTTTCTATCCAAGGTTTGGGAATCTATGTAGAAAATGGAGCAGAAAGATTATGAGAACCACAGGGAGTGAATAACTTCATGGAAACATGCTTTCTAGACTCAGCAGGGCCAATGCACATGTGAGCTCACAGAGACAGCAGGCATAAGACTTCCTTAAGCTCAAGCCAGACAAAATCCCAGATAAAAGAGTGAAGATTGGTTGGACGTCCCATACCTGGCTAAAGAGTGAATAGCATTCCATTGCTGAGTGGGGGAAAGTATTTGTTAATTATTTCTCCTAGTAGAGAAATACTTCTATATCTACCCACACTCCAGGGAAATACTCACACCCATGACTAATTGACAAGCATAAACTAGACTTCTACAATTTTTAAAATTTGTTTGTTCAGAGAGAACATACAACTTGGAAGACAGGTTGGGGATAGATATATGGAAGTAATTGAAAGGGATAAATATGATCAAAATATTGAAATGTAAAAGAGAGCCATACCTAATATTTACAAAAATATGGCCCATTGTGTTCCTAACTATCCCTAGGCCTAAACCTGGAAACTTCTATCCTCCATAAACTCTAATCTTCTTCAGTCATGGGCTTTGAAGGCTTCTACTGCCAGCCTCCATCTGCTAATCTAGTCCTGCGTTATTTCAGCCTTTGAGAATGACTGCTGAATGACTCTCTCTCTTCTAGAACTCTGGCTGGCTGGTTCATTTGAGTTGTTATGGCTTAAACTCTTCCACCCTGACTGATTCCAATTGACTTCTCTCTATTTCTGATTGAATTGCTCTGCTTCAAAAGACAGCTTCTGGCTGTCATGATCTCAACTGCTCTACTCTGAACTGAGTTCAGTTGCATTCAACTGAACTGCCTGGAACTAAACTGCACCAAACTGAACTGAACACCACTGAACTCAATTCCATTTTATTCTCTTTCTCTCAGTCATCTTTAAGTAGCTTCTCTTTCCTTCTGTTCTCATGATATATATATATATATATATATATATATATATATATATATATATATATATATTATCTCTGATTCATTCTGTCAAATATTTCTCTGAGGCATCAGTTTGTCTGCCCTTAAATGCACTGCCATTGCTTGAGATCAAAACTCTATACTAAGAGCCTATCTGTATTGCTGCTGGATCATATCTTTAGATGTAATCCTTGGCCAGAGGAGCCATGTTGCAGGATTAAAATTCCTCTAAAATATATTGTAGAAAAATCTACTATATCTATATCTATATCTATATCTATATCTATATCTATATCTATATCTATATCTATATCTATATTTATTTATGTGTCTGTGTTTATATATATTATTGCATTTAAAAAAACAATAAAAAATATTAGGACCTGGAAAGAAAAAGGTAGCATATGCACTCTTCTAAGATATGATCAGCATATTAAATTATGTTAATAAGAGTCATTTGTAGAATGATTGTGTGATACAACATAGAGTAAGAAAGAATTAAAAGTTTTAGTTTCATTTCATATAAAATGCAAATCTTAATAAAGGCAATATCACAGAAGAGAATGTGAACAGACAAGTAGACAGAGGCTTAACATGTTTACTGCAAGATAGTCTTGTAAAAGAAGTGAGAAATGTAGCAGTGGTGGAGGGAGATGCCAAAATGTGCAGAGCATTAGAGAGAAGGTAGATTGGGGAAAGGATAAAATGAATATGATTAAGACAGTTCATATGAATTTTTCAAAAACCTATAAAACCCACAACAATATAACTGACATTTTATGTTTCAAATATTTATCTTAAGAGGTATTATGAATTTAGTTGTCATAAGTTTATTACAATACAAAGTAGCTTGGGAGCTTGTCTTGACTTTGAACATATAAAAAGTAAAATATGTTCGTAAATGAATAAGAAGTGTGGTGACCCAGGGCAATTTAGTGAAATGTTCTTTTACATTGTCTGTTTGGTTGCTGACTTGGAGAGATTTAAAATCAGCAGGACATGGAGAAGGACGTTTGCATATAACATGAAAACTAATAACACATATTCTTGGTTTTGAAGACTGTATGTGAGAAAGGACATGTTAAATGTATACTTAAGAAAGTACTGGAGTTATCAAATTTGCCTGATATAAAAATAAGATGGATTATGAAATCTTAAGATTAAGGGTATTCTCCCACTATAACAATCTTCATAATGGATTTTGTAACCAACTTTAAACCTATCAACTTAGCTAAATTTATTGTGTGGCTGTCGCTATAAGGATAATCCTATGCTTTTGATCATTTTGATATGACTATGTGGTTTTTAATCAATAGAGGACTTAAGAGAACTGTTAAAACAATCAAGTAAATAAAAACCGAAACAAACCATCCGTTTATCTTGTAAATAAATAGTTTTATGATGGATATAATTAGTAAGTTTAGATCAAGAAGAATGAGGCAGAGCAGTAGACCTTTTAAAATTGATGGTCAGACTAAAACAGAATCAACAATGTTCCGACAGCTGTTTTCAGTAACATAATTTTAATAATAACAGTAAATAGCTCAACACTAAAGCTTCAGGATAGAAATGAACAAATATCAATACTTTTCAATTCTTCATTCTGAAAGCACTTAGGAAGAATTTTCCAGTGTTAATCAGAATAGTCTCAACGGGATACATTTTTTTTCCATAGTCACCAGAATTAAATATCTATGTCCAGAAAAATGAGACACATAAAGTTTCCACTTTCTTAGGTACTTTGTAAGGGCCATGTAGACATAGCATTAATCAAGCCTAAGTCTAATTTTACACTGAATATCTCACAATTTGTAAACAATTTTCAGTTTTGCGTTATAAAAAATTAAAACTCCCTGTCAGTGCTGAGTTTATCCTGGCAAGCATCCTGGTGGGAGTCTGGCATATTGAATCGTTACCACATTTTGATGTTTTCCTCTCTCATTTTTCCATATGCATGAATAAATCCATAGAAGGAAAATGACATACTAATTTCCCTTTAGCTGACAGAATGCTATTGGCATCTTCATAGTATATTGAGTGTCAGGCACCCAGAATTAACCCCAGGTTTGCCCTTCTGACTTTGGCCAAGCAACCTCTTTGTCAGTTTTCCAGTTTTCTGATGAAAATTGTAGCAACAAATTCTTCCATTGTAGAAAAATTTTGGCTAGTATGCAAACCAATGACAAGCCTAATAGTATTAAAGTACAGATTCTCCTTAAAGTTTTGGTGGGAATTAGGAAGATAAAAAATGAACTGGAAAATACCAGGCAGGAGAGTTAAAAGATATAAATGTGATTAGAAGGCAAGGCATCATCGTCTAGCTGACTTTTTCAGCGTTTTTCAGCTATTCCACTATGAGGTTACCCAGATGAGTTTGAGAAAAAACTACGGCAATTAAAAGAGATGCAACTCTGAGAAGGCTGGTTCCAAGCTTCAGTATGTTACATGGAACATTAGCTTTTGGAATATCCTAAGTAGAGATATTGATTGATAGGAACTGGAAAAATGGTACACAGAGCACATGATTATTTCTTTTCTCTTTCCATAATTTTATATGATAGTTACCAAAACAAACATATGGCAAGTGGATTAATGCTACCTGACCCTGGAAGTATAGCCATCTAAATATACATTATTTATACGGAGAGACATGCTGTTAATTTTGATTTTAATTTTGATAATGCCTATCTCAACAATGTTATAAATAGTTACGATACTGAGAGTTGGAAGTATTCACAAAAGGTCTGTAAGTCTATTTACTCTGTACATAGACATTAGCAACAGAATGTAGCTACACTGTATAGAATGGATCATTATACCACCCTTTGTTTTGAAATGTTAGTATCCTAGTAAGTAAGCACACTCAAGAAAAAGCTGATCTACATAACAGAAAGTAATTGAGCCTTTCATAAATATAAACATTAATCATATGAACCATGATGGACTTTGTCTGGTATTGGCCACACATAACAAAATTATATATATATAATTGAATATAGAAAAAAATTAGAAATATAATTTTCAGCATTTTTAAAGTCATCTTGGACAATAGATTCTGTTATACCTACTTTGACAACTGCTTAAAATATCGCAGAGATCTTAGGGAACTTATTCAAGGTTTCAGAACTATGAAACATGGCAGCTAGTTCTACAGATTAATAATTAAGCACAAAATCATTAAATCTGCATGCAACATGGAAATTTCTGCCTGTTTTACCTTTGTTGCACAATCTACTTGGAATGCTTGCTTCAACTCCTGACCATATACTCACAACATTTAACACTAAACTCATGCAAAGATGTTCCCTGCACTTTTAGTACATCCAATGTCCACCAAGTGTCAGAATTTTGTGATTGGACTTTTAAATTTAAATTACTGATCAGTTACTCAACAGTTTTATAAGCTCAGAACAAAGTACTATAGGACTTTTAAAGCAACAGAAATGAGTGTTTTGAAGTTGTAAAGCATGGGTAAAATGCATTTGTTTGCTAAGCACATTTAAAATTTGACATGACAGTTAGTAAGCTGAACACTAGGCTGATATCCCGACATTGCCTGGTGTTGACAATAACACATAAGCGCAAAATGATTAGGCAGATGATGGGTCAGAGTGTATTAGTATGCTGATCTTAACCCTTAACAAAGTTAAATACAGAAAAATTCCACCATTATAATTAGATATGGGCCTCAAAATTTTCAAAGAAGAGGCTTCAGAATAAAATGTATGCATGTAAGACATAAATAAGAATCATGCTGCACCAACAAAGTATAGTAAGTTATAATTAATATCAAGAGAAAGATGTGTTCACCCTGAAAGTGCTTCACCAACCTGTTGAAGGCACCAAACACAAGGTTTCAAAGAAGCCAGCTTTATTCATTGGATACATATGTTAATACCTTTATAATGTTTTAACTGCTTATGGGGAGTGATTGGGCAAGGAATAACCCCATGATCTGGTCATTACTCTGTACATAATAAATAATAAGGCATCTTTAACATAAATATCCTATTTATTTGTTAATCTCTAGAGTTCTTGGAAATAAACTGACACAACTGAATCTGTTTTATGACTTAAGTAAGAGTTGAATATAATCACTCTATTACTAAATTTAACATTATATATATATATATATAGATAGATAGATAGATAGATAGATAGATATTCAAGTAAAGAAAATGTAGTCTTGTTTCAACAATAACTTGAGCACACAACCATTTTTAGCATTCAGAATGGCTAAAACCAAACCATACAATAAAGAAAAAAATAATGAAAAAACATGGACATGACTCAAGTTACTAGTAATTTCCATGAAAATTATATATATCCAATAAGAACTGAAACAAATGTGATCAAACTGAGCCATATTCCTTTGTATTTCAAGAGGTATTTCTTTCTGAAACTTGCCAAGTTAATTAATATTTCTCGTGAAGATAGAAAATGTACGTGTTTGTCCTTGTTATATAATGTCAGCATCATGCACTATAATCTAGAACTTAAGATAATTAATGCTATATATCCTTGCCTTTGAAAAACACAGCTGTCAGCCACGGTGCTTTAAAATTAATACGGTCTTCTAGACTATAAATCAGAAATTATGATGCTATTATACAATGTTTCTTAAAAGGCACTTACGTTTTAAAGGAAAACTGGCTTCTGGTAGCAATTCACCTGTTAAAATAAAACATATTATTTATTGGTAGTCAGTAAATTACATAAAAAGTTATTTTTATACTTGGCACCATTGCAGGGCAACTTTGCAAAACCTTTTTCTAATCTCATTTACTTTCTTTTCTCTGCAAAATGAAAATAACCTCCTTGGTTATAATAATTAAATGCTTTTCTGTTCCGTGCATGTGCTCCAAAACCACAAAAGCTAATGAGTTTCATGTCTGAGAGCAAAACCAGAAATTACCGTGCATATTATCCAGGTCATGGGTATAGACTAGAACATATTCCACTCACTGAGTATAATGAGAAGCATGAGAATTAACATCTCCACAAGAAAGTTAAAGGGTTACGTGCAGTGGACAATTTGACTTTTATCAAATAAAAATAAGGATCACCAGAAAGACATAATTAACATAAAATGCACTCCTTTAAGCATTTCATTAGTTATTTAAATTTCTCATATAAGTTCCCGGTGTCACTGAACATCATTAACGCTTGAGAGAGTTTTATTTATGAAGCTTCATGATGATCACTGAGATACAATAGGCAGAAGCATATGTTATATGCAGCAAATCAAGTATGTGGAACAAATTGCACTGGATCAATATGGCACTTAGTCCTTATTGGAGGCAAGGAAGTGACTCCCTGGGAACAGGAAAAAAACAGTTGCCACGGAAGCTCTTTTAATGGCTCTTTATTTTCCATAGCATGTGAAATGTCGTCTCAGAGTGGAGAGATTCTGAACTGCGATTCCTCCAGGAGCAACGCTTGTTGGTCTGTGCAAAACTTCACATGTGCAAGTTTTCCACTGTGTTCATCATGGTTTCTGGCATGGATGTTTCATCTAGTTTGAGTTGTTTATATATATATATATATATATATATATATATATATATATATATATATATATATATATATATAAATGTATGGACCCATATAAAATTTCTGGTTGTATCATGAGAAGAAAATCGAAATCCTTAAAAGATGGATAGCTTTTAGATACTAATTTGTAAACAGAGGAAGTTCCGGTAGGAAACTCATCTGAGTTCATTTGAGTGTTAAATTGTCAAGGCAACAAAATTGCTTCTCAATCTCACCCTAGATTGACTGACTAATAAGATCGGGAAAGGGAGGGGTGCTCAGAGGAGCTGGAGAAACTGTCTGGCAGATCTCCATGGACTCTTACTGCTGGACAGAGCTTTTCCTCTAAGGGCCCCTGAGTAGGGTCATGAGCTTGTCCTGGGATACCCTCAGTCTATGCTTTCCCTGAAACATCTTGGCTTAGTACTGGGTAAGAATCAATAAAACAATAAATGTGAAAGCTTGCCTGTCTGTAGAGACGACTTCTTTATATGTCTGCTCTGATATGAATATACACAATCAGAAGAATACAAAATGATAATTCCAGGTTTAATACTGATAATTCCTGGAAATGAACTTGCTTAACAAATAGATAAACAACAATTAAGCTGCATCTGTTTTCCTGCTACTGTGAACTTTCTACCGTTTCCAATTATGATGGTCACTTTAGCAAGCTAAGGGGTTTTCTCAGTTTTCTCCTTCTTCATGTGGCTTTACTGGTGGTAATCTCCCCATAGATACCAGTATATTGCTTTCTCTTGAAAGGAAGCATATATTCTTCCATAAGAGTCCAAAAAAGATTCATCCACTGTTTGGCTGTGGGTGTATGTATCTATCTGAGTCAGCTGCTGTGTGGAGGCTCTCAGAGGACAATATGCCCCTGTCTTCAAGCATTAGAGAGTATCCTCAATAGTGTTAGGGACTCGTGCTTGTCCATGGGATCGGTCTCAATTTGGGCCAGTTATTGATTGGCTATTTCCTCAATCTCTGCTTCATCTCCTGTGCCTGAATTTCTTGCAGACAGGATAAATTTGGGGTTGAAAGTTTTGTGGGTGGGTTGGTGTTCCTACCACTTCATTGGGGCTCCTATCAGGCTAGAGGAGGTGGCTTCTTCAGGTTCCATTTCCCCAATGTAGTGATTCACAGTTAAAGTTACTCATTGTGGGCTCCAAAGGGAAAAGGAACTCCACAGAGAAAATCAACAGAGTCAAGTAACCTGGACCCTTGGGGCTCTCAGAGTCTGAACTACCTACCAAAGAACATGTATGGGCTGGACCTAGGCCTCACAGCTCATGTACAGCTTGACCTTCATGTGGGTCCTGAACAGCTGGAACTGGGGCTGTCCCAAAAGCAGTAACTAGTTCATGGGACATGTTCTTCTAACTGGGCTACCTCGTCTGGCCTCAGTGAGAGAGGAAGTGCCTAGCCTCACAGAGACTTGATATGCTAGGATGTGGGGCGCACTCAGGGGCCCCCACCTGCTCAGAGGAGAAGGCAGGGTGTTGGGGGAAAGGTTGTGGGTGGGGGGACAGGGAAGTGGGAAGTGAGTAGGATATAAAGTGAATGAGTAAAGAAACAAAATAAAATTTAATTTGGAAAATAAAAGGAAACATATATAAGGAGCCACGATCCTACTCTTATACTCATCATAAATTGGATGTGAAAATGCTTGACAGGATTCCCAGATTTGTTGTGCATGAGCCACAACCCCATGAGTTCTACAATTTAACTACTCAAATAGTGGAGAGACATTGTCCTTTTATCTTTTCCTGAATTCTAGCCTCCCTATTGCAGTCACAAGCCTTGTCTTTGCTTGTCATCAAGTATATATGAAGGGTAAAAGCTTTCTCTTTAACTATTTAATGCCATTATCATTAACATGCCTTCATCTCATAAAGGAGAGTGCGCATACAATATACACATGATTATGTATTCAACTTTCTTCTTCAAGCAGGGAGACAGTTTGTGATCTCATGTTTGCTTCAAGGTTGACAGAGGAAACATAAACTTAACTCTTCAAACCAGGAGACTTTTGAGATATAATGAAAGCAATAAGGATACTGGCTGTCAAAACAAAGTGTTCCAGGATTGGTCTGTTTGAGAGTACCAGTGCATTTCCTTAACTACCTGCTGGAGATAACTTACAATTTACATTCAATTCTTAAACGTATTTCATAGGAATAGCTGAGGAGTATTAACTCCTCAGATAAAATTGACCAACACATTCAAATAAAATTAGACCAGCAAGCAATAAATTTACATTGGTATAACGAGTTAGATGATAGCATAAATCAGAAGCACCAAGCAACTCATATCATAGCGTCTTTTCTGGGGCAAGCCTTTGCTAATATTTCTCTGCATCTTGCTAACAACTCCCTCACCAGCAACACATTCACCTTCATTAACTGATTGTTAGCTAAATTTTGTGGCAGCTAGCATTTAATATTGTACCAAAATGTACAATGGTGACCCAGGCATGACAAGTGTATACAAGGAGTAGATGATACAAGAATAGAACAGAAGTAGATGCTCAGAAATTAAAAGTCCTTTCCACCTCCTTGGCAACAAGATCAGAGAAAAGTCCTCTGGGAAAATTTTAGTGTAAAGTCTTCAAAAGTTGAGGCTCCAGATGAAGAATCTATAGAGATGGTTCATAGAGCAAGAGCTTCTAACAGATACACTATTGTTTTTTCATGTTTGATTCTCTGGTTAGGGTGTCTACTTATTGTAATGTATATGGGTACATGTTATACATACATTATTGGTTGTGTAAGGTAGATTACCTTTTTAATGTTTGGGGTTGAATAAAATATTATTGTTGTTGTTCTAATTCTTGCTGCTGTTTTATTTATTGTTTCAATTTATTCAGCCAGTTGCAAATAAACAGGGGAAGGCCAAACCCAGAGGGAAACCTCATTGTCTAGACTACTGCCAAGTAGACATTTTTGAACAAAATTGTCAAAGCCCTTGCAGAGAGATGGGAATTCAATGTTGTAGGTCAAGGTAATTACAGTGTGTCAAGGTGTTCCAAATATTTTCAATTGAAAGAAATACAGTGTTGTTTTAGTACAAGAACAAACTCATGAATTTCAAAGTCATAAGAGAAATATAGAGAATGGAAATTAGACCAGCTTAGGCATATTGGAACAAGACAGTAATCGCAATGGTAGGATTCTTACCTGCCATCGTGGCAATGGCATATACAACAGTGGAGTTCTAAGGGATGACCGGGCATAGTTGATAGATATTTTGGCTATATAAGAACAGAGGTTTACAGAATATATTTTGGAATATATCTTCAACTTTTGGCTTGAAAGACTAATGAACCATTTACCAAATGAGGTATATAGTAGAAAGGAAAATAAAATTAAAAGATAGAAAACACAAGTTTATGCTCAACTTGCACAAGTATTAGAATTCCTAAGTCCATCACTTTCTCAACAGTTGGAAAAACACATTGATATATTTCGATATGTGGTGAGTCAGTTATGATTATATACAATGTATTATATGTAATATAATATTATATATATATATTAATATATGGAGGAAGAGGATAGATTTGTAGATAGATAGGTAGATAGATAGATAGATAGATAGATAGATAGATAGATAGATAGATAGATGCTAGATAGAAGATGGACAGTTGGTGATAACATAGATTTCTCTTAATTTAAAATAAAGGAAATTAACATGAACATATTGTGTTTGTTTGACAATATTACAGTGACTATACTGTAAAGGAGGGATAGTACTCCTGTTTCCTTTGTTTTAAATGTCATTACTCACAGAACTGATATTGTAATTTAGAACACTTGTAGCTACAACTATGGTTTCTTACTTGGTAAAGCAATGAGGACATTTATCTTTTTGATTATGTAAAATAGTTATACACTTTAGATTTAGCAAATAAGACAAAGAAACCCATCAACGAACATTTTATCTAACCTTGGTGCAAAATACTTTTGAAAATTAATCAGGAGTGGCTAAATAACTCATCACAAAGCAAAATGTAAATGGATATGTAGCTCTGCCCTCTAAGTCCACACTGATTTACTTAATTAGGGAACCAAAAACCATGTCCATGTCTATGTCTATTTAGATAGAGGACATTGGATATGAAGCATGAAAATGAGCCAGGTGGTTCTTACACTTGATTTGGTTACCTAGAAAGACATTTATATTCAAGTTTGTATTTTCATTTCTCTTTCTTTCAGTTTGGCCTCTAATGTTTTTTATGTAAATTTGTATTTGTGAAGTTCACAGTTGTTATGTGAATCCGTTATAACAGAATCTGAGGAGTCTTACACATTTTGTGAAAATTACCATGGCTTTTCATAGTTATAAACAGCAAGTGTACTCCCTTTGATAGAAAGAACAATTAAAAGAATTTTGGAATCATTTTTTGTCTTAAATTTTGTTTATATCAGTTTATTTGAATAGTTAATCATCACCAAACTTAAAAGATTATCTGAAATTAGAGCATGCCATGTAATGTCTATTTTGCTGGTTGCTAGACATGGACCATTACACTGCCGAAACTCACTGGTAGAATAATTTATTTTCTTGGTTTTCATTCTCCTTCACTCTAATATGCAGAGACATGTTAGTGTATTCATCAAAAGTCTTACATTCTCATAAAGGATCAAAAGAGATTTTATCATGCATATCCCAAAGCAGAAATATTACTTGTCAATGAAGTTAGTGAAGGATTGAGATGTGGTTGATTGTGTAAAGTGAATGGCAGTAGAATAGCTTGTAGAATTCTAAAAGTTCCACAATATAAAAGTATTTGTCTTTTCAAAAGTGTAAATTTCTTTTAAAATTCAATTGTATTATATGCATCTAAAGAGGCTTCATTACAAATACTAACCTGAGAGTCACATTGCCTGAACCTAAAGACATCTTAATGCTTAGTTTATTGATCATTATTAAGCAACATATTTTTTCTTTCTGGTTATATCTAAGTTTTAAAAAGAGAAAATAATATTCACTATTTTATAAAGATACTGGAAAAAATACTTGAGTTTATATTTGTGGAGTTGTTAGAATATTGGCACATCATTATCCTCTCATGTGTATTAGTTTTTATAATATTTGAAACCAGTCTACTTTTTTATATTAGCTACAAAATTATCAAATGATACATATAATGCTACCTTATCATTTTCTAGAGAAGAAATGGCACAATTACATAGAAATAAGCAGAAAATAAGTTAGCATGAAAAATATGAAAGGCAAATAGTTATCCCAAATTATATATAGAATAACAGAGGCACACTGGATAGAAAGACTTTCTATAGCACAATGTTGTGGCTGACATAAAGGTACCACTCTGTCCCAGTAAGTGGCTTATAACATATTCAGAAAGTAAATAGGAATAAGTACTGTATTGGCAATATAATGTTATTTCTATAAAAAGATTACAAGACAAGCGAAATTTGGGGAATCATGTTCTTTTAAGTCAAATGCAAACAAAGTTCTACAAAAAATAGCCCTTACCATTATCATATATTCATCTATGCCTGTTTCCAAATCAGCTTTGTTCACATTTACAATCAATCCCTCTGGAATAAGCTACCATGTCTGTCTTTTTAATGGCTAGGGCCTCGTATCTCATTATGTATACTGCTGAAAGGTTCAGTTAGCTTAACTAATACAGATGAGTGACATCCAAGTACAGGAAGAGACATCATGGGCCCTGAATTTTGTCATGTTGAAAACGGTGACAGAGAAAGAACAAATCTGTCCTAAGCACCGTGGAATAGATTAAAGAAAAAAGAACCATCACATCACAACACCAGAGAGTGACAGAGACCATTTTATTTCTCATGGTCATGAAAATTTCTCAGAATATGCAACAATTATTCTAGGATAAAATATATATGAAAAGAATCAGTGTGTCTGGGAAAAGTTGGCAGCATGGCATTGCAGCATGAATTGAACAGAAGAGCAAAAGCCTGACTAAAGGAGAGGAATTTTGAAGACTGCAAGGAAAAAGGTGATTCGGAGACACATAAATGAGATGTGAAAGACAGCCTGAGAAGCAATCTTCAAGTTGGAGACCACTTTCTTAGAACAAATGGTTAACAGTAAATATGGTAGGAATAGTGATGTAGTTAGATTTTTTTTTCTTTTATAGAAATCCTTTTGGGAAATTGTGAATGGACAGCAAGTATCAAAGGGAACAGAGGGAGGAGGGAAAAAAAAGCCATTGCAGTAGACAAAGCAAGAGGTGATGGGAGAGAAGGGTTTAGAGAGACATGGTGGCCTCAGTGGAGATAAGGCCAGAATCAATGATGGAGGATCTACCAAAGATCCGTGATTGGTGGGAAGAGAGCAATTAAATGCAGCTCCTAAATTTCAGATTATGTAGGTGTTTTCCAATATGTGAATGAAAAGAAAAAGCATACTTGGAAAGATGACTATAGCTTTATATTGTAGAGTAAGCAAGTATGAGGACCACTTATACTTCATACACTACTATTGCATAGGTAGGCTTAGTGTAAATTATTCAATGTGATACCATACTTAGTTGGTTTGCTTCTCAACCCCAGTGCTATTGATGTTTGGTGAGGGCCATCTGTGTATGTCTGCAGCGTAGGGTGTTTCTTCTTATTTATTGTTTCTGTTTAATGAACACAATTATGCACTCATGGGGAACAAAAGTATTTCCAGACACATAGGATGATGAATGGGAGGGAAGAAGCATATATCTGTAACTCAACTTGAGAATCCTTGAATTACATATTTAGATATTTAAAGGTAAAACTACAGTTTAGCATCAGGGCAAAAATAAGTCTATGAAAAGAGAAAAAACTGAATAAAGGAATCACTTCAGGGGTTCTAAACTTAGAGACAGAAAAGGAGAACAAGGGTTCATGAAGACCAAAAGGTAAGATTTTTGTGAAATTTTGATGGATTGGAATAATGAGCAATATGTTGTTGAGAGTGGAAGAAAGAATTCATGAGTGGTTTATATGGGTTTCTCATTAGCTAAATACAAAGAGAAAACTACTCCAAGATCCAGTCAAATTATACTTGAACTAAAAACAATTATGGAATAGTCAAAATATAAAAATTACTATAATGATATATTATGTCAGCAAATCATTTGGCAAGAACAAGATTTTAGCAATAGATAGTTTTAAGTATCAGATGCATGTTGTAGTGTGTTAGAGGTTTGGCTTTATATGCTAGTATACAGTAGGCTCGATGCCAGTCTCCACATATGATTATACTACAGTGGTAGAGTCTCCTTTAGCTTGGTCACTATTCCAATATGCTTGTCTCCTTACACTTACAGAAGCATGACTGTTGTCTGAATTGCCAATAGTGAGCCTGGATTGAGAACATGTTGACTGCAATGTTTACACATTGGACTCCAATCCACAGTAGACAAGTAGTTCCTCATTCCCTGATCATTGATACTGGAAACTTTCTTGTGGGAACATCCTAATTTTCTAAGCATTTGTAGAGGTGTTTGTGTGTGTGTTTGTGTGTGTGTGTGTGTGCTCGTTCCTATGTTTTGTGTGTGTGTGTGTGTGTGTGTGTGTGTGTGTGTGTGTATCTGTATATTTGTACCTGTGTGTGAGGGGTGGAAGGACAGAGGGAGGGAAGGAG
>NC_034608.1:66489542-66493750 GCF_900095145.1 Mus pahari
GGGAGAGAGAGAGAGAGAGAGAGAGAGAGAGAGAGAGAGAGAGAGAAGCAGATAGACAGAGAGGAGGAGAATGAGAGAAAGTAAAGCTTCATTTTCAAAATACTTTCCATGAGGAGCATTACTCTTTGACATATTACAAAATCTATGCTACATAATATGGTTGTATTTTTGTTAAACACTTTAAAACCCCACACATTTTTTTAAAACCTGGGGCCACCTCCTGGGAACCTGAATATCAAAAACTTGCCTGATAATAATTTGAGAATCAACTCTAAAAAAAGAGTGCATTAATGTCAACAAGACAGGTAGGAGTTCTAAATTATAAAGGTATAAGTTGGTTTTCAAAACATGATTAGGAGAAAATCATTACAGTGGCACTTAGACAAAAGCATAATACATCATTCTTTTGTACAGAAAACAACTTTCACCTCTGTATAGGGCCATAATGATGTTCTTCATTGAATGTGGATTCCCCAAACAAAATGAACTGCCTGTCCTTGTACTGTTTGTTAAAAAATGCTTGTGGTCCAGTGTATTTGAAAATTATTTTGTATACTGAAATATTTCACAAATATTTCATATGTGTAACACAATCCAAGCTATGGAAATATCTTCATAACTCTTTGCAAAGGAATGGCTTTTTTTTTTTTTTGTATTTCCCATAGCACTGCTATCATCTCATAGCAAATCCTTCAGTGATGGCAGCAATCTTGAATTAAATTATAAGTGGAATATTCTTGAAGAGATTCATAAATTCAATAAAAGGTTTGAGCTGAGACTGCATAGCTAAATGAAGATAGAATCAGTAGAGTGAAGTGAAAGATCCTTAGTGTGTGGTTGAGGACTTGCTGGATTTCCTTGTAATTTATAAAAACGAGTCACTCTTTCAATTCAAGACTATTTGAAATTGCATGCGCGAGAGTTCAGAATATAGCGTGTTCTGACAAGCAATTAATAAGTATAAAAAAAACAATATATTGTAAAATTTTGTTAGCAGTATCTGTGCATAGTTAAGATAGAGTTTAAACTTATTTCAAATTTCTATCTTTTATTTTTTTGAAATTACTACCTTAATATTTTAGGATAGTCCCTTAGCTTCTATTTTTATATTCTCTCAAATCAATTTTGTATTTCTGCATATCAATATTCTTATATAAGCAAATATGAAGTAAAATTAAAAGAGACCAAATGTGGTTGAGATAATTATCCTAAATCACCTATATTGACATATTTGCCCATTGTCCATTTAATTAGTAGTTACTATTGATAATGTCTAAGTGTAAGATGTATAATTACTCCCTTCTCGGTTGCTGGCTGTCCATTTTACCCATGGTTTTCAATAATTACTGGTTCCTTCCCTGTTCAATATGTAGGAACATTCCTTCTAAAGAGCAGGATTGTGCATCGCCTATTAAAGTTATTGCCAGTCTCTCAAAAACTGAAGTAAATGCTTTCACAAATAGCATTTCCAATGAATAATGCTGAAATCAGACTTTTTTTTTTCATTCCAAGTGCCTCAAGTAGTTGGCTCCTTTCCCATCGGCTACTTTGTAACTGTGAATATGACAACATGACGGTGATTCACAGATGCCAAAATATGACGAGCAGAGCAAATCTGTGTTCCAGATGTGATAAGGTGAGGACAGCAGAACTCGAAGCCCCAGGTGATTTCCACGAGGACACCTACATACAGCAGGTTCACTATCTATACCATGCAGCCGCCAACTCTAATAAACTGGTCGGGTGAGCAGCTCAGCAAGGAATGCAAATGGATGAAGAAGAAAAAAAAAAAAAAAAAAAAACTGGGTTGCACAGTAACATCTTAAGCTGATTTGAGAGATGTTTGCTTGAAAGGCATATGCCTCAGCCTTGGAGAATGCCTTTTGTTATGTTCAACACACAGTGGGCTAGAACTAAGAAAAATAAATAGAAATTATGAATGCCTTTTGAAATTCCTTCACCAAGCCTGCAATCCTATAAGCAATGCAATAACAAGTCAAATAACAGTTTGTTTCTTGTTGTTTTTATCATAATATTTGGAAACTTATTTCAAATGCACATATGCTTCATAGATTAGGGGTTATTGTTACGCATCTAGGGGGACAGAAAAAATAGATTGTGAACATGCATCATAGAAACAGCTACCATACATTCATACAAAGCACTTCTCAGGTTTGCATTGCAGAACTCAGAAATAATAGAATCACAGATTATACAAGATTGTCATTACTACTTCTACACATACATCTATGAATATTTGACTCGTGCATTCTGACTTCTGCCAAGCTTGATTGTCAGTTTTATTCATGAGAACCCATTTATGGCCCAAATTTATACTTAAAGCTCAATCTTTTTATGTTAAATCCAGGAAAAGGTTTTATTAGACATAACATAATGTAGGTCAATATTAGAACAATATTGCCAGGATGAGGAAAAAATTAAGGGTATTTTCATGTCAAACTCCAATTCTAAACATAGTGATCAAAATCAAGTTTGTAAATAAAAGCAAATATATCAATATTTATTTCTAATGCAAAGATGTAATGTATTTACTTGAATGTACCTACAAACTTTAACCACAATGGTGCATGTTTTGGATGAAAGTCGCACAGATTTCTGAATTTTAAAAACCTTTTCTTTGAACGAATATAAACAGAATTGTGAGGAATTTTGCAAAATAATTTTGCAAATTACCTAGTACAGCCATAAAATAAATTTTAACATAAGTCATTTTCTAGTTATCTTCAAAAATATCCTTGTCACATTTTGATGGCAAGCTATACATAAATTTCAGAGTTGTGTGCAGATGCCAAGCTGTCTATGGGAAAGAGTCTTGCTTGTTTCCCATTGGATTTCAAGAAGCATGAGCAATACTAGTCACTTAGATAATTAAGAAGATTTGAAAATCAGTTAATGAATCCTATATGAATTGATATAAACTCAAAATGTGAGAATGATTCTAAACATTTTACAAGCTTAGCTTTGCAGATATAGTAATTCATGAAATATAAACTACCTTTGCTTGTGGACATGATTAAGTGATTAATGCCTTGTCTAGCAATAAGGAGTGTTATGAGGAGTGAGTCCAGAACAGACAACTTATAGTCCATGTGGATATGGTGGCTTAACTGTTAACTGTATGAATGACATGGGGGTGTGGCATCCCATCTGTAATTCCAGCCTCAGAAATCAGAGACTTTATATCCCTATAACAAATCAGACTAACTAGACTATCCATATTGTTGAGCTCTAGGTTTGGTTGAGAGACTTGAACTCAAAGAATAAGCTAGTAGAACAATTGGGGAGGGTGTTATCCTTTACAGCAAACCGGGGCCTCCACATGCATGTGGATACATGTAAAAACACACAATTATATAGTGTGTTCATATACACACTAAAACTTGCACACACATGTATATGTGCACACACATACACACACACACACACACACACACACACATCCCAAGAAAGAATAAAAGAATTATAAACTATTATATATGCTTCATTATATAAGGTAACTAAGATGATTTTCACTTTGGATATTTTAAAATAATTGTTTAAAATATCGACTTATTTCATTTAACACAAATTAGGAATGTCATAAGGGATAAATAAGTAATTACTTCAGAAACAATTTCAAAAGTGAATGAATTGTACTTATTTATGGTTCTACTTATTCATAGTGATTCTATGAGAAAATAAAAACACCAATAACAACTTGTTTTTCATAACATGGTGTCACTTCTCAGCCGATATGAATCCTGAGAGACGTATATCTGTGTGATTGCCACAGCATGATGGTCACTGATGCATGCATCTATATGCTCTATTTTAAATAAACACGCTATTACTCTTACTGAGTGTTTTCTACCTGTTAAAACCCACTAAGTTTTGTTTATATATAATTCACTTCAATGGGATCCTGATATCCTTATTTTATAGATAAGAAGCTATGTATTCAGAAAAGCAACTACTTTTCCCAAATGAATAATCACAGAGATGGGGAAAAGGAGGATTTTTTGTTTGGTTTGGTTTGTTTGGAGCAACTAGGGAAAAGCACTTAGTGCTTCTGAGCTAAACAGAAGAAGAAGAATTAAAAATGGATGTACTAAACCAGGAGCTGGTTCTTTGAGAAAATCAACAAGATAGATAAGCCCTTGGCCAGACTCACTAGAGGGCACAGAGACAGCATCCTAATTAACAAAATC
>NC_034608.1:66496818-66523316 GCF_900095145.1 Mus pahari
AATAATGTATTTTTTCTGGATTTGCAATATTTTTTTTAATATTTGAAGACAGGCACCAGTATAGTTGCCAATAAATAGAGTTAGAAGATTTTATTGACAAATAAGTTATGTGGGGTATGAAAAAAATATTTTGATTAGATGTATAGAAAAAGGGGTCATATTTAGTTGCTTGTCAGAAACCCTCATGTTTTTAGCTTGTGAAGAGATAGAACAAGGAAAGAGAAATTGTAGAGACTGTGGCCTCTGAAGTTTTTGCTATGATGAATGCAGTCAATACATAGAGCTCAAAGCTTTCTGCTGAAACATACTAAATTAAATTATATCCAAATTTTCATTATTTTTTCACATGAAACATATTGTGTCTGTCTATATTAATTCATAATTATCATCACTGTGTAGCTCTTTCCTCTGAGATTGAAAGATTCTATCTTGGAGGGAACCTCCTTTGACAACCCAAAATAGCTTCACTAGACACTTCATTGCACAATTGCATATAAAAAGTAAGGACGTCTGAGAGTCACTCTCAGAAAAGCCAGGCTACAAAGAACAGTATTAGAAAAGTCAAGCTGCACACACTGAGCCCACACCAGTTGCCTTAAAGAAGCAGAAGACAGCCAGGCACATGGAAGTGGTTTAGAACTACTGAATCACTTGGAAAGTTCACTTGTTGAATGCCCAGAAGGCTACGTAATGTGCTGCCACTTATGTGTGCTGTGGTGTACATCAGTGATTCAGTAATCTTTACCTCATGTATGCTTTTTTTAAAAAAATAACTCCAATTATACTCATTGGTCAACCAATTTTGACTTTGGTGGTATCTATATTTGGGACAGGCATGTGACCCTTCTCTTTGGTATCGTGTGTGTGTGTGTGTGTGTGTGTGTGTGTGTGTGTGTGTGTGTGTTGTATCTCCAAGGAAAAGTTTTGTCACACAGTAATTATATGTCCTCATTACATCCATGTATGTTTAATAACAGCACAAACTGTTTAGATTCATGAAATGTTCTTAAATAGAGGATTTGACACTATAATGACACTGTCATTGCAATTATTTTGTGTGCCCCATAAGTACGTTTTTTGAAAGATGGCCTTAGGGAATTCAGAATCTAGCAGCAAAACAAATGAGAATTTCTTCAATGGTGGTGGTGATTTCCATGCTCTGAGATCTTACTGCAAAGATATTTAAGCTAGTAGGTGGATAGGAAAGACATTAGTAAATGAGAACCAGGAGTTTAATAAGGAAGTTAGTGAAGTTAGAGTTTAATACTTAAACAAGCATGGACACAGGTTGTAGAAAATATACGTCTCTCTCTATCTATCTGTCTGTCTATCTAATCTATCTACCTTTAATATACAACAATCAAAAATGTCTTGGATTGTGCAACATATACCATATATTAGCATTTTTTCAGTGTTACACATTGCTGTTTTGTTTTTCAGATGTAAAATTCGAAATCTTATCACTTAAAATATACCACATCTTATCAGTGTATTTTTGCAGTACTGAACATTGAACCTTTGTGCTTGCCAAGCAAGCAATCTTTCTCTGAGCTCCATCTCCAGCCTTGAATTATTACTTTTGAATGCTGTAAATGCTAAGGAAATAAAGAAATACAATGCGAAATCTAGATATATTGGAGCCAATGTTTAACCACATAGGTATAGATTGATGATGATGATGATGATGATGATGATGATGATGATGATGATAATAATAATAAACAACTATATCATATTTATTTCTTATGACATTTTATATAATGATGACATTGATGCAGATAGGTAAGCTCAAGCAAAGTTCAATAATACACTGGCCTGCTGGACCAAAAGCCATATTAAACAATACAAGCATTAGAGATATTTAACCATACCATTGGTAAGGACATGTAAGACAGATGTTAATGAGAGCATGAAACCTGGCTTAATAGTATCGGATCATTGAAATATACCAGAACACTGCAAGTCATCTTAGGCTGAGCTCACAGTCGTATAAGGGTCATGCCAGTCTCTCTAGCTCACAATGAAGGGTCCATCGTGTTCAAGATGATAGTGGAAGGGCGAAGGGCAGTGTGGAGCCTGCTTGCTCTAAGGCTAAAATTATTTTCAGGTTATTTTGTTTTTCTGAGTTTGAGGTATTGATGGATACTATATGATCTGCCTTACCTCATAGTATATGGACTTTGGTCATTAATATAGTAGATTTAGTAACATCATTAATATGTAAAATTATTAATATTTAGCACTCAGAAAGGGTGGTATGCCAAAGTGGAACAAAAGAAAAAAAGAAATGTACAATTACAAGTTAAGTTTATGGCACCCAAAGCTTCATATATAATTTTATTTGCTGCATAATTACTTTCCAAGAAAGTAAAGATGTGATTTCTCTCTCTCTCTCTCTCTCTCTCTCTCTCTCTCTCTCTCTCTCTCTCTCTTCTACTCTCCCTTTAAGTCTTTATTTCCCTCTCATTCTTTGTTGTTGTCTCATTCTCTCTAGTTGTTATATATACCTTACTGAAGAAAAGAAAACTGTTCTAAACAGAATACTTGATCATTAAAAACCTTAAATGCTCTGTAATAAGTTCATCACAGGGAATACAATTGTGTTTCACCCACGTCCTCTATGCTTTGGGCATCTATATTAAAATAATCCCAATAACCAATAATGTCCAGAAAAGGAGGTTAATGTATCAGATAAGAAGAATTTTTTTTTTGCAATTACATCCTGGGACAATGCAAGCATATCCTTGAATTTCAGCCTAAGAAACTTCTACTTTATTCAAAAGGCAGTAGGAATCCACTGCAGGTTTTTGAGCTGGCTGACATAGCCAATGTCAGTGTTCTAAAGACAAACCTGACAGCTATGCTTGGATCTTTTAGAGAGGAGAAAAAGGAGAAGCTGAGATTACTTAGGAAGCCCATTAAGTTGTGCAGAAAGCAGAATGCAGGCACTAGCATGACTGTTTAAAATTAAATGTGATATATTTATATTATTTTGAAAGTTAATTACTATAAAACTACAACAAATAATTGTCATTTTATTGTACATACTGCAAGACTATATGAATTAAATAAAATATCTTAAGAAGTAATGGAGTTGAAGAAAACATAGAACAAAAATGTGTAAGAGAGAGAGAGAGAGAGAGAGAGAGAGAGAGAGAGAGAGAGAGAGAGAGAGAGAGAGAGAGAGAGAGNAGAGAGAGAGAGAATGTCAAAATCTTGTGAAAACTTGCTTACTGTCCTGAAAAATTGTCCTCCAGTGAACAGCCTTCAGGCTGTATTTTCAGGAATTATATTTTAGTAGTGGTCAATTTTTCAACCCAAAATGTGATACTTCTCTCCAGAAATTTGATTCCCAGTCAATATTTCTTATCCATAATCTGCTGGAGGTTTTTTCACAGTTAAAAATAACCAAGGTTTAAAGGTCTCGTAAATATGTAGCATCATTAAACATCGGCCACACAAAGCGAGCACTAGTGTTTTGATGTGCTGAAGCCAAGGTTACTATAGGTCTACTTGTCATTCTTTTTCCTTAGACAACTGTGATAAATAAACAGTGAAGCCCATTATTTACAGTCCCACTGCCAGAAGGTGCCATTCTTTCCCCTATCCCTCCCCCCAAAAGAGGGTGTAGGTTATGTCTGTAAGACATGGCTACATCTTATACACTCTAAACATACTTTAATGACCCTAAAGTTGATTTAATACTTCAGATGCTAAGGAAATGAATGATTACATTTAGCTTTATGTCAGATATATGCTTCTTGATTGAGAGTAAGGCTGTAAAATGTTCAACAAATCAGCATATATATATATTTTATTCCCCATATATGACAGGGTGAAATCTCTTCAGTTTAGATTGCAGCACACAGTTGTGCAGTACAGGAATGGATTGAAATTACATGGGAAGCTGATACATGCTTAATGGACAGAAAATGGGTAGCTGATAATATTCCAGGCATCCTCCTAATTCACTCATTCATGTCAGTGCAGTCACTCATTCAGCTATCTTTAATCTTTGCTACCATATACAGGAGACCACATTTAAGTATTCTACACAAGGACCCCATTCGCAACCTAGAGAAAAAGCTTTTAATTTCCTGATACAGCTTTGAATGAAAACCCTTACTCTTCCTCTTCCAGCCTACACAACTCACTGGTTCTCCTGCATCGCAGTTAAGTTGACACTAGACTAACTGGTACATTTTAGTTACAGTGAATACATCTGCGTTACTCTGTCTGTTATGGCTCAAGCCCAAAATGGCAAGTAATATTTTGGTTTATTTTTCATATTAAAATATAATTATATCATTTCTTCCTTTCCTTACTCTGAAACCTCCTATAAACCTTTTTTTGCAGATTAACTTTTAATTTCTTCTCCCTTATTATAGAGGAATTTTGTAATATCCATTGCCATAACCAACTCAGTGAGCCTTTCATCTGTTTTCCTAATCTCCAGTGCTTCTGTTTTTGTACAAGCTTGCTAACATAGAGGATAGGTACTTATTCTGACTTCTGCACTAACATAGAATCTAACATAGTTGGGTGGCGTTGGCATACATATTTTAATCCAAATATTTGGGAGGCAGAGATCTCTATGAGCTCAAGATCAGCCTACAGAGCTAGTCTGTAGAGCAAGAAAGCCAAGGTTACACAAAGAAGCTTTGTGTGAACCATCTCCCCTCTGTTCTGGCTCACAGGGAGAGAGAGGGAGAAAGAGAGAGAGAGAGAGAGAGAGAGAGAGAGACAGAGACAGAGACAGAGACAGAGACAGAGACAGAGAGACAGACAGAGACAGAGAGACAGAGACAGAGAGTGAGACAGAGACACATAGAAAGACAAAGAGTGAGACACAGAGACAGAAAGACAGAGAGACAGAAAGTTTTTCTAACATAGTTGCTTATTCTAGTTTTATTTCTTTGCTGCATGAGTAACATCATTAGTAAAAGTAACTTAGAGAAGTAAATTGTGTTTTTTAGGTGATATTCCATGTCACAGTATACCACTGAGTGAAATTAGGGCAGGGACTCAAGAATAACCTCATGAAAAATCTAGGGGAGGTGTTACTTACTGGCTCGCTCGCTGAGTTGTGTCCTGCTCATTTTCTTACACAGCATAGGGATACCTGCCTAGAGAGTGCTACCCATAGTGGGCTGGATTCTCCCACATCACATATCAGTCAAGAAATCTACAATTGCCATCCTGACTGAAGCAATTCTTCAGTTGAGTACTCCTCCTCCCAGGTAACATTAGACTGTATAACATTGACCATAAAAGTTAACCAGTTAGTGCTACTTGCAACTGCAATTTTGCATGACATTATAAAGAATCTTCTTATCTAAAATGAGATCGATAGGAAGCCATGGTAATAATATTAGATCATATAATTTATAGTTAACATATTATCTGAGATGTCCATTTTTTTAAAAAAAAAGTCGATTTTAGTTAGTTTTCCTTCATAAAACTGGACTTTCTGTACTTATTGTGTGGTTTTTGCTTTTAATATTTTCATGAATATATTTATACAATACACTATGCTACTTGAAAATGGTTAACAAGAATATGAATTCCGTCAGATCCATCATAGAACAAGCTAATAAGTAGTAGGTGATCTTCATGAGATGACATCACCTTGGATTAAAAACCTATGTGAAGTTCCCATAGGCAAGGCCCAGAAGAAAATCACTTTAGGAGAGATTCTTGCTAGTAATATGTTTTTCCTGTCATGATTAAACATGTATTACAGCCACTAAGTATTAGCCAACCCTTTTGAGCAGAGCTCTGTAGAACAACAAAGATGTACTGTCTTGTACTGATGCTATAAAGACAAATAGATGACTTTTTAATTCTTAATGATAATCCTATAAGAACTCCTGAAATAACACCGGTATTTATTAAGCTCTTTTATAGTGAGACTGTTATTAGGTCCTTTCTGATAGTCAGACCTGCAATGAGAACTCTGTCGAGCTCCCATGTACCATGCATGAGTTGTTTGCCTTAGATAGTGAGCAGATATTCTGCTACTCAGAACACATTCCAAGAGGGTATAAAACATTAACCAACAGTCATAAAATAGAACTATCCATTTATTATAGGTTATAGGACAGAAGAAAAAATATTGACAAGGTTTATCTATACAAGATTTCACTGATAACTTAGTTTTTTATGATTTTAATGAAACATCTTTATTTTATGAATATATTTGAAAAGATCATGTTAACCTAACCAAAGAGACATACAATATTGATCATTCCTATGTCCGAGGCTGTAACATTCCCAAAGAAATAGAAAACATGCCAACGCATATATAATTTGAGTTGATAAATGTTAGTGAAATTATTGACAGTGATTATTTCATCCAATATGCTCTAATTTCAGGAGATTTAGTAGTTGAATAGATCTGGGGCAGAGAGGGGAGACCAGGAAAACCTGGGAGGAGGGGAGAGAGGGGAAAATGTGTTTGGGTTGTATTGTATGAAAAAGGAATTAATTTTCAATTAAAAAAAGAACCATCCTATTCATACAATCTAAAAGAAATGAATAGAGGGTACTGTTAAAAGTAAAAATATAAAACTTGATGAACAAAAATTATATTGAGTTCAAATTACTATAAGAGATCATTTATGTCTTGTTCATGTGCAGTCAGAAGTCCTTCATATAGAAATGTATGTATCAGCTGGACGTGGAGGCGCACGCCTTTAATCCCAGCTCTCGGGAGGCAGAGGCAGGTGGATTTCTGAGTTGGAGGCCAGCCTGGTCTACAAAGTGAATTCCAGGACAGCCAGGGCGATACAGCGAAACCCTGTCTCAAAAAACCAAAGAACCAAAATAAAAACAAAACAAAACAAACAAAAACAAAAACAAAAACAAAAACAAAAAGAAGAAATGTATGTATCTACTAAATATCCTGAAATTAGAGAATACTAGTTATGTTTTTTAATTCTCCATGAACCTCTGAAGCTGTGACAGGTGATGAATGTATAACCAGATAATTCCTCCTAATGGATATGCGTATAAACATTCTCCACTGTAAACTTCTTATTCAGTTTAAATTTGAATTTATGTGTAAACTTGTGATGAACTTTTTACCATGTCATCATGCATTCTGAAGGATGTATAAGTGCTGAGGACAAAAAGAAGAACATGCTCTTTCTCTTTCACTCATTCTCCTTGTCCCTGATTTTCTTAACAGTATTCTCATTATCCCCCTCTTTTTAGCACTCTTTGTTCCACTTAGAATCATTCTGGTTTTCCCCTTTTTGTTAGAGGGCTTTCATAGGTAACTTTTTAACAACTTAGAAATAAACATTAAATTCACTTTTCAAAGTGGCCCCTTTTCTTCCTGGGACTTGAACCAGCAGGCTAAAAGTCGTAGCCTCTGTGCAATTCCTGTAATGATAGAACAAAGGCTGCATCACTTAATCCCCCAGGTTAGACTATAAGTGTTAAATGCCTAATACAGTGGCTTTTAACCCTCAGAATTAGCAAGAACATTTTTAGGACTTTTTAGAAATTATAATAAGCATTCAGTGTAGTTAGAGAGCTAGAACTTACAGAGACCATTAGTCTTCAAAGCCACACTAAAGTCCTATTCTGTGTCTCATTTTAACCTGATTAAGATGGGAAGCTACCCGTGGAATTCCTCTACATTTTTATAAAAAGTAAAATATTGTCTTAAATGATAACATCATTTGCTTTGCCCCTTTCCTTTCTCTCAACCTGAATTCTTCTAAAACTGGCATTGAAAAAGCACTTTGCTTTTAATTTAAATCTTGTTTTCAATTAACATGTTATAAAGGTTTACACTAGGAGCCTAGTCAACTCACTAACTTTGTTTTTTAATCAGAATCTGAAAATGTAAACATCATCTAGATATATTTTTCTATAAAATAATTGTGGCTTCTGTCATGTAAAAATACATCATCCAATAGGAATTATGATTTGTCTAAATTGAGCATATAATTTGCAGATGCTGTGTTCTGTGTTTTATCTATCCTCATGCAATCATACAGTGTTTTGTAGGAAAGTGTGGCTAAAATAAAGGTAAGAGGGTTGACAAAACACTTGTGAAAATTTGAAAATGAGAAATGGAATTTCCTTTGACTTCTATACCCAAAAGTGCATGTAGCCTTCCTGAATTACTCTCTTGTGTTAACCATAGTACACAAGTATTTAATTTCTTACAACTATGCATTCTATTTCCCATTCCCTGAACATATCAATTTCTCAAAGAAAGGTTTTTTTCTTATTAATATGTAGTCTTAGTGCCTCTGTATAAACAGCTAGTACATCCTATTGAAATGAAGAAAGCATATTGTCTTCAGTTCTGAATACTTAACTTTTAGTAAAGATATAATATTGCACTTGTACAATAGGATTGGCTAAATGAATTATATATTAATGATGTATAAGATAGAATTCAAGTGTGATTATCACAGGATGCTAAAAATAGCATTTTTGGAAGAGATGGGCCTCACATGTTGTCAGAGAGGCAGAAGTTGAAGGACAGTCCCTAGGGTTTGGCTGCTTTTACTAGCTGGGTGATGTTGCAATAATTGTGACAGTTATTGCACGGCTTGGTTTCTTCATTGTAAGAATAAAATGTTTGCACAGATTTCAGAAGAGAATATATCAATTATTCCTGGTTATGTGCATGCTTTTATCCACTAAATTAGAAATTTGAAATGATATCATTTAAGAGTAATTTATAAATACAGTTAGCATTCCTTCCTTTGTGGTCATAAATGTTTATGAAGATACATTTTTAAAACAAAAGGAAAGAGAACAGAATTAGTTTATAATTTCTCAAGTCAGCTTCTACATTATGGTGTTAGATCATAGCTTCAGGCAAACTCATCATACACTGTTGCATTTTCAGTGAATTTAGTTTTGAGCTTCAGGCTTCCCTGATAGGATGGAGAAGGACCACAGTTTATCTAGAATATACATGCAGAACCACTGCTTTAAAGAAAGTCTCACACATTAGATGAGTCTCTGAAGCAAAATTGTTACTTCTAACTTGATATCAGATTTATTCCACTGGTACATTTAACAACTGGCTTGAGTATATAATAATGATTATTGTATAAAGAAAACAAAGTTTAATGAACATTGGGAAAAGAAAATGCTAAAGTAAGTGACCTCTAATTCTAAATAGATACTATGGCATTTTTGAAGTTTTGTTCTACTTGACATTACAGGTGTTCATAGAGCTAAATTGGTAGCACGCAGGTAGCAGCTATGTGTAAGAAAATAGGTTTCATGTTTCAGTTTACCAAGTTTTCTAGAAAACATTCTTAGAAAATACAAACTCATGCTCTATATCTTAAAATTACAGAAAATATCTAAAAAAATTATTATTTATATATCATAAAAGTATTTTGGATACTTTCGAAGTTTTGATAATCATTGTCTAGCCATTATAATCTAGTTCCGGGTATGGTATAACTACTTGTGATTTATTGGAAAGGAAAGAGGTAGGCAGTCTCCAATAATATATGTTTTAGCAATTCCTCTTCTTTGCAAAAAGAAATACATCATAAGACCATTTGCTGAAGATATCATACAACTTCATTGCATAATAAAGAGAAATTAAGCTGGAACAAATCCAGAAGTGTCCCCCTGGTTAGTTCCCTTTGTTAGTTCTGGGAGATTCTCTATGAGCTTCTAGGAAACAAAAGAAAATAACAGTTGTGCTTGCTATCTTTGTTGACTTGACCACATCTGGAATGAATTACAGCCTAGAAATAGAAGGCACAACTGTGAAAGATTTTTCTTTGTTTGGTTTGAAGTGGGTGAATCTACTTCAAGACTTGACCTTTGAGGTAGCAGGACACTTCTTTAATCTGAGCCACACCTACTGCTGGAACCCTATATAAGGACATAGAAGAAGAAAGGATTTGTGTGCTATCAAGTCCATTCTTACACTGGTATTAGAGCCTACTTCTTTGGAATTCCAGCCTCTACTGAAGTCCAGCTGAGACATCCAATCTTCTGAACCAAGCAACTTCTTGATTCTTGGACTTTCTGTTCATAGCCTGCCATTGCTGAATTTGTTGGATCATAGCCAATAAATTATTCTAAAAGTCCTGACTCCGGGAAAGAAACATGTAGGGAAGGGAGATTATGGGAGTAGAAGAGATGTAAGAGAAACTGGGGGGGGGGGGGGGCAGAATTCATTGTCAATAAGACTAAAATTGTCAAAGAATTAATTCAATAAAAAACAATGATGTAATCCCAATAGAGCATTGCTTTTTAAACAACAAATATATTGTTTGGAGGATTATTTAACTATTTTTAAATAATAATTGATCTCCAATATTATGATGAATTTGCTCACTTTGCAATTATTTTTCAACGAATTATGTTTTTCAATAGATCTTTTAATTTTAAACTGTGCATATAAATTATAAAAAAAAATTCAGTTTACAGAAATGATAGCCTAAAGCTGAAAAACATCTGACTCATGCATCCAAATAAGAACAGTTTTAAATGTGTCTCAATGGTGTTTTTCTCAAACATCCTAAAACATGTGTTGGTGCCACAGCAACAGTAATGGCAATGACCTTGATGGAATATTACTGTGATCGTCCTGCAGGACTATATGCACTTAAGATGCACATTGTCTTTTCTGGTTGATGCTATTAGGCCTCATTTTATAAATGCATTAACTAAGTAGTTGGGATTTAAATAAATCATCCAAAAACTTTACATTTGTCAAGATTGGATATCATTCATACTATAGTTGAAACGTGGTGGCCATCCGCCATCATGAAATGCTTCCAGACCCAACAAGTATTTGCAAGAGTGATAATATAATGAATGGGTTCATTCATGCCTATATATATATATATATATATATATATATATATATATATATATATATGTTTTGGTTTTTCGAGTTAGGGTTTCTCTGTATAGCCCTGACTGTCCTGGAACTCACTTTGTAGACCACGCTGGCCTCAAACTTAGAAATCTTCCTGCGTCTGCCTCTCGAGTGCTGGGCTTAAAGGCGTGCGCCACCACACCCAGCTTTCTTCTTATAATTTTAAGTTAAACTTTGTTCTGTTGTGTACTTTGTCAGTAAAATGTTTAATTCATTAGCAGAAAAAGAGCAAGAAAAAATAAGGCAAAAAAATAATTCCTAATGACAGCTAAAAGCTAATGGCACCAAACAAGCAAAATAAACCAACCAAACAAAAACAAAAAAACAAGAAATATTGCTTCCTTCTATTTTATCCCTTTAAGTTGAGTGACTGCATGGTTGCCAGATATTTTACATACAATTTCACTGAAAACTATATTTTCTTCTCATTTCTTTATATTACTCAATGCTTAAGTTAAATGCAAAAGTCCAACTTAATTATGTGCATATACCTAGTTAAGTTAATCAGTAGCTTAATATGACTTTTCCTTACAACCATTTAAACAACTTTGAATTCCAGGTTCTGAGAAAATCTGTGTCCTTGATGGTCACAAGGTAATTGCACTTGAGTTTCTTGCTGGAAGCTTGCCTCTTCAATACTCCCACAATCAAAACAAGCATTATGCTCTCCATTCTATTTCTCCTTCTTCATTCCAGTCTTCAAAAGAGCAATGCCAACTACAAAAGACATGGCCCTGTCAGTATCTTGAGAGTCTTTTGAAAAAATGATTCTACCCCTCCACTTCTCAAATTCAGTTATCTGAGAAGACCAAAGTTCTACTTGCTACATACACATCAATCTTGCCCTGTTCCCACGGCCTTGATTTAGCAGGCAGAACCTTTCCTTGTATTGTGCATGCATCCCTTAGCTGCTATCTATTTCTTGGGCTGGCTTCCCTCCAACCTTGACTCAAGTTGCAGCTGTCTATCAACAGAGATTGACATTCCAAATTAGAAATCAGATCATGTCCTGCCCGGTTTAAAATCTTCAGTGACTTTCCATTTTCACAAGATAAAATTAAAACTGCTTAACATTATGTACAGTGCCGTATACAATCTGTCACAGACTACCTCTCTCATTTCTGTTTTGATCAACTTCCTCTCCTCACTAAAACATTCAAACTCTTAAGTACTCTGCAGACTGCAGATAGCACTAGAGGGCGCTTTGCACACTGGGAGTTTTGTTATCCATTTTCTTCACCCAGAAGCCCAGCAATTTTGGTGGTATATGCTTTTGGAAGTTTCTCTAACCCTCCTATTCTATGGACTTTTTTCTTCATATATGTTAACATTGGGTACCATGATCCTCCCATGGGACTGTGTTTAATTAATGCAAGGTTTGCTCTATTCATTTATCTGTTTCCCTTTAGTTTGAGAGGAGTTTGTATACTACTCCCTATAGGTGCTAGGCAGGTATTGATTTTTGTATGTTTAATGAAAGTGAGTAGTAAGAAACGAATTAAACTAACATTGATTTTTCTTTCCCCTTGATATACTTTATAAAAGAAAAATAAACCTCAATGAGCATATCTAGTAATATATTTGCTAATCTTAATATTTTTTACTCTTTCAAAATCCTTAAGTGAATGTAAATAATTGACTTAATACAAATCAAATTATAAGTTTCTTAAATTATGTGATAAAGATATATATATATATCGAGAGAGAGAGAGAGAGAGAGAGAGAGAGAGAGAGAGAGAGAGAGAGAGAATGAGAATTTCCTGTTGTTCCTAGAAAACAGCTCCTAAACTGTGCTTGGAAACTTTTTTTTTTAAGATGAATATTCTTTACTTTATTAAGGAATGGATGATGGCTCTCGGACCTCCAGGCAGAGTCAAGATGGACCCCGGATAACATTAAAACTTTAGCATGATAAAAATATTGGAAGAATCAGCATTACTGAACTTCTTCAGGGCTGACTGGTGATTAAGGTCGAGAAAATATCATGATCTCTAATGGCCTATAATTCAATCCTGCCTAAGTGTAGAAACACACAAAGATTCTGTGAATGATAGAGAGATTCTAAATTAGTGAGCCACGTGGAGAAAAGAGGGGCGGGAAGAGAGCTAAGTAGGACAACACCCGTTCAGGCATGCTTTTCTTCAAAATAAAATTCCCTTATATGCTTGCTATTTAACTCTAAAAGTTGCATAATTTACAGTATGGAAAACAAATTCCTGTCTCTTCAAGTCAGAATTTTAACTTATTTGACCTGGGTGAGAGTTTATAAGAATCTTTTTTCCAGTTAATAAAGAAAATCATAATTGGTCTGTCAGAGATAAGGTGATTTGGACTTGCAGGTGACATCTAAAGTAATGTTGGACCCTTGATCCTTAGTGTCCATATTAATGCCAGGTAGAGTAAAATTTGAATTAAATTGTAGGACAACTAGTTTTAATTCAAAGATAGAAATTGTTTGGTGGGGAAAGAAACTGCATTATACCATAATTTTACTCATAATTTACTATAATTATGAGTAAAATTAGTATACTCTAACATTATATAAACCATAATATGACTCATAAACACTAGATCAGCTAAAATATTTTGAAAAAAATAATGAAGTAGGAGTGAATACTGAGTTCACATGAAGTCACTGGAATTGCTGAGTTTATTTTAATTTAGTATCCCCTTCTCCATTAAGAGAATTTTCAAAGGATTCATTCCTTAATTAATTTTGAAAAAAAAAAAGTCTTTGGAATGCTTTAAAAAGGTTTGGCATGGGATTTATGCTCATACTTTAAATCTGGCTTCAATGACTAGAGGGTTCACAGCAATGTGACACAGGTTTAGCTCCTTGAGTTCTGGAATTAGCCTTGTCTGGGTTTAAATTTTAGTCCTGTCACTTCTGTACTGTGCAATTTGTGGAAAATCACTTAACCTCATGGAGCCTGGGTTTCTTCAGCTGGAAAATAAGGTCACCATTAGTCTCAGCCTCACAGATTTTCTTGAGGCTAAAATAAGATAAACCAGTAATATATCTAAATGCAAGGTAAGATATAGTAGGGTTCTGTAAGTTGTCAGTTTTTAAGCTCAATATTTTATTGGAAACCAACACTTCTTCAGTGCACACCTCATTGACTTCTGCTTTATTCATAACCCACATGTGGCTGGCAACCCTCCTGAGCTGCAGCATTATCCGCCATGCCTTGAGAGGCAGGGAAGTATTTTTGAGCATCTGGCTCTTCAAAACCAGCTGGCCTGCATCATAAACCCTACCTCCTGTTGTCCAAATTTCCAAAGTCAGCATGACACTGATAGGGAATTCAAGGAGAAGACAGTACTGGCATCGAATAAGCAATAGCTCATGATTCTACAGGGTCACAAGTCATTGTCTTTCTCAAGATGTGAGACTCTGACTTAATAGCAATTGCTTTTGCCTAAATCACTCTACCAAGACTTCAAAAGATGAGTTCTTTACTTAATGTGTATCTTGTAGCATATGGTTACTGATGCCTGCACAAGGGGTGTGTTGCCTCATTTTGAGGATAAGGGCATACACATACCCTGGCTGAAGGCCAGAATGGAATAATAATGAGAACTCTCAGCCAGACACATTGTAATGTGGTCATATGTGTGACTTTAGAATCTTTGGTATCAGAGCCAAAGACAAAACTGAAAGAACACTGGGAAAAGAGTGAATATATTATTTCTTAACACTTTGTACTTCTTTTGGGGTACATGTAGTTCTTTATATTAAAATAGGTGTAAGAATTGTTTTAACTCCAGCTGTTTAACTGTCAACTGCATAAAGCAGGATTTATTTCCAATGCTGTTGTGTAAATGAAGTTGAAAAACATTAAGCCAAGGTAATCAATTACTAATATTAATCAATTATAGTAATTTTATTTAAATATACTTTTAAAATAGAGGGTTTAATTAATATTGATGTATACAGTAGGCTCTAAATCAAATATACAATAAATTCAGATGTGCAGTCACAGTATTGGGACAACGTGGAGATGACATTATAAAGGGAGTAAAATAGGTAAGGTACAAACTCATTCACAGGTAGCTTATTGTAAGAAGAACATGTGAGATGAATAAAGCAGGTGAATAAAAGAGTCTGTTGTGTTAAAGCATTGATGAATTAGGATTCTCTAGGGAAGAAGTAGAAGACTAAAATGTGTGAAAGAATATAATGAAGTCTATAAAGTCCCTGAAGAATACCCAGGTTTATATTCTCAATTAGATTAGAAAAGTCTATGCTCGATAGAGGATTCAATTAGGTAAGATCAATTATAACAGCTGTACATTTTCACCAAGTTATAAAGGGAAGCAAAAGTATATTTTAGCCAAGTAAAATTAATTTATACTTCATTACAAAGTTCTTGAAAACAGCATAAATTTGACAGTAGAAACGAATTAATTTGGGATTTCATTCACTTTTTTTCTAATGGATGTACCTATATTTCTAATAGGCATCTATACACAGAGAAATATAGTGGTGAATTATAAATAATTTGTTCAGCTTAAGAAAGTCAGATAAGATAGATGGCCAGTTCTTTTGGTTGACTAATCATCTTTATATACTTTAATGAATGATATAAATGGGAAATACTCTACTTTATAGGCATGAAATTGTCTTTCAGTGTTTTTCTTATTTTCTGTAAAAGTGGTGTTTTCTAAAAATACTTGGAGTCTTTGTCTTTCTTTAGAATTACTTAGAATGCATGCTCAATCACATTCATTATTCTGTTTACATTTATACTCTAGTCAGTGTGATTTGAATAATTTATTCAATAATTACAGTTTGCCAATTTGTCAAGAAGCAATCACTGAAAGAAGAAAAGAGGAAGAGAGATAGAGAAAGGCAGAGAGAGAAAGAGGTAGCAAGAGGAGGGAAATTGGAAGCAAGAGTTGCAAGAAAGGAAGAAGACAAAATAAAGGTTAAAAACTACAGGAGTTAATATTTTAAAATCAAACCTAATCAATATATGCATGTGAAAAATATAATAATATTTTATTGGCTAAAAATTGAAAACTGATAGAAAAATAGATGTTATTTTGGTTTTGTGTTTCTATTTAAAAAAAAAAAAAACAGTTATAACCCTGGCCTCTAAATAGAGCTGTTTATAAACAGAGTTTCAGGCATGGGGTAGCCTAATAAACAATGAACGCAAAGAATATCACAAAGAATATCCAGTTCAAAACTTTGTATTCCAAGAGATCTAAATAGTGTACAGGAGATGAATAGAGAAAAGTGAACATTATACTTGACATTGGTGCTCACAGGGGATTGGTTAACTCAGGTGTATAAAAACCTCAGTGGGGAGAGAATAGAGCCTTAGCAACATGATTTGATAGGTTGATGTCTTCTAATGATTTCAGAGGTTGGAGAGTTTGCCAGGGTCAGAGAAAGCTTTGATGGAAAATGTTCTAAGTCAACTCTTGTTGATTTCATTTGTAATAACTTGAATTGAAAGGTTATGACAAAATGCATGTCATGAGTCCCATGATTAATTTGCATATAAGGAAACCATTTCCACAGGGTCCAACTGATATATTTGATGCCTTAATGTTATGGCGAACATTACTGCTGGCATTGCTTCTACTTCCTAAAGTGAGACTTTGGATCCAAGGTCTAGTAAATCCAAATCTAGGCTCTGGATTTACCATTCAAGGATGACTGGGTGTAGGGCTGGGTAGTGTTTATAATTTGCCATGCCTAGCTTAAACATCTCAGTTGGAGAGACATTTAACGGACTGATCCATATCAAGTGTTTGATTCCATTTGCTTTCAAGCATTTTACTATGTATCTTTGACAATGAATAACAGTGAAGATCCTGAGATTCCCATTACTGAAGTGGATAGGGAGATAAAACCCTAACTTACTTATCTAGTTAATGATGTTGTTAATATTTTTTTACTTTCCTTATTTTAAAATAACTTATTTAAATACTTTCTAGGGCATTTATCCCCAAAGTGACAATCCCAGTTATACTTAGAGCCATTTTGATTTCTTGCCTCTTTTTATGGTTTTCAAAAATCTGATAAGTGGTGAAGAAATGGTTCTTTTAACTTAGATGTATGGGATAAACCATTGCAGACGTTTAAGATATAATCATTCATTTAATTTCCTTAGTAATGAACAAAAGGTTTAACCAAGAAAATTGCTCACATCTCTTTAGGCAGAAAAATAATAGAAATTAATGATCATGAAAATATCAATAACCTTGCAAATAGAATTAAATATTCCTTAGATGACCTTCATGAAAATAAAACTAAGCACTGTTTGCCAGATGTTAGAGAAAAGAAGGTTACAAACACATTTTGCTTGGAAAAAAAATGGGACTACACCTACATCAGAAGATCCATTGCTCTTCCCTCATGGGTGTTCAGAGAATACAGGATTTGCTAATATCAAGATTAAAGTTGCCAACTCAAATACAGCTGAGATTGTCAAGAAATCTAAAGCCAACCAGCTAACTAATATGATGGCCTATGGTAATAGTTTCAGAATCACAAAGTCTGGAGCCTACTGGGAGACAAGACTTCACAGAGGTAAATCTGAATATTTAAATATAAATATTTACTGATGTTTATAGTTCAGATTGGACCAAGACTTTCTTCACCAAACATGAAATACATCCATGGTGACAAAGCCGTTCTTAGAGAACATACTGCCAAGGTACAGACTTCCTCAAATGATGGGGTCAGACAACTTTATTGTGCATATAGACCCCAGAGTTCAGGACAGGTAGAGAGAATGAACAAAACCCTAAAAGAGACCTTAATTAAATTGACCTAAGAGACTGGCTACTTTTGAGTAACTCTCCTTCTCTTAGCTCTCTACCGGGTCTGAAACTACCCTTACCAGATGGGACTTACCCCTTTTGAAATCATGTTTGAGATACTGCCCTTCATTATCTCCAACCTGCAAACAAAGGTTATTGGAGAAGCAGATGGTTGCCAATTATTGGAGGATCTCCAGGGGTACACAAAAATGTTTGGCATAAATTTCCAGCTCTCTATAAGACAGGTAGGTTCCCCCCTCTGACCAATTGACTCAGAGAATGTGTCCAAATAAAAGAGACACCACCAGGGGTCATAAGAGTGTCATTGAAAAGTTCCCTGTGTTATCTTGACCCCACCCATCTCCTCGAAGGTAGATGGGATTGTAGCATGGATCTACCACACACCCATTTGCAGTTAAAGACATTTCCAACCAGCAGGAGGAAAGCTGGCCTGAGGACTGCCTACCCATACCCTGTGTCCCACTGATGGGGATCCTAGCCAAGCCCCAGGGACACCATGAGGACTGAATGATGACAACCCTGATCCCCTTTCCAGACCTTTCATGTCACCAATACATCCCGACCTAAATTAAATGAGTTATACTGATTATGTTATGAGATAATATTTCCCACCTCCAAGAGTCTCTAGGCTCCATGGCAGAGGTAGTACAAAACAGAAGGGGGCTAGATACAACACAGAGGACTATATACAGCCACCAGAGAAAAACACTGTCTCTACACTGACCATTCAGAGGTAGTCAGAAGATAAATGGCCAAAGTTAGGGAGGGCCTTGTTAAGCATAAAAGAAACTTGGGACTGTTCAGCTATGGTCGTCAGGAGTCACTGTATTATTATTCTCTGCAAAACCTAGACAACAAAGCCTAGAACTCCAGGAAGCTCCATAACTGGGCCTTCTACTCACCAGATAAAGGGAGGGAATGGGAGACCAAATCCTTTGGGTACATACCCCATCTTAGAGAACCTGACCAAAGGTTGAACTCAAATTAACAGGTCAGTACCTAGCACCAGTTTCCAGGTAATGCTCCAGCAAGGTGTCTAACACCAGTTTCCATGAGGCTCTTCCCCAATAAATCTGCATCCTCAGGTTGCAAGCTTGCCCCTGGAACTTTGCTTCCTAACATCCACCAATAAGGAAACAAAACAAAAACAAAAACAAAAGTTAAGTCTATGGTTTGGCTCCCACACCAGCCAATTATCTTAAAGCTGCCCCCCCCATTAGATGTGTGCCAAGCTAGATACTGCTTTTTGTATCTATAAATGCTTGCCTGAAACTAAGCTTAGGGTTGTCCCTTTCTGTTCTTCTATATGAGAGAAGATGGTGTGGCTCAAGCTTGAGCTTGAATAAGGAGACCCTAATGTGACTATATCAGATTCGGCTCCTTTTTGGGTTTATGTACGTTTCTTGGCACTTCAAAACAAATTACTATTTGTCACTAAACATGGTTTTTAATTTAGTTTTCCAAATTTTGGAAAAGATCTGAAATATTGGAGTGAGAATTTAAAAATAATTGCATATCATATTTCTTTCTTAAAAAATATTTATTTATTTATATGAGTACACTGTAGTTGTCTTCAGACAAACAAGAAGAGGGCATTGAATCCCATGACAAATGGTTGTGAGCCACCATGTAGTTGTTGGGAATTGAACTCAGAACCTCTGGAAGAGCAATCAGTGTTCTTAACTGCTGAGACATCTCCCCAGCCCACATACCTTATTTCAATGAGTGTTGCAATCACTTTTCCCTAAGGTTGAACTTGAATTAACAGGTCAGTACCTAGCACCAGTGTTTTCTGAAATCTTTAGAAATGAATGTTAAAAAAAAATCTCCAAATTAAATATATTCATACAAAGATATAGAACATGTTTTAAGACATAAGTTCAGGGTTTAAGCAAGCACTTCTGATCAGATCGACAATAATAGTACTATTCCCCAAGAATCAACAGATGGAACTAAAGGAATGTTGAAATATTCTATATTACAGTAGATACTATCAATCAACAGAGAAAACAACCCACAAATAGAGAATATCTTTCTCAGCTACAGCATCTACAGAGATCCAACATACGGAATTGCCAAAAAGTTGAAAAAAAAAAATAGCCACTAAAATCATAGATATAAACAAGGAAGACAAAAAAACAGTCAACAATTGGGCTAATGGCAAGCACAGATACCCTCAAAAGATGAGACTTAAAGGGTGTCAACAAGTAATTTTAAAGTGTTGAACATTCCTACTTATTGGAGGGATATTACTTAGTGGCTGGCTTGCTTGCTTTCTTATACAACCCAGCACCACCCACAATGGGCTGAGCCAGATCACCCTTGATCACTAATTGAGAAAATGCCTAACAGCTGGATCTCATGGAGGCATTTCCCCAACTGAAGCTCCTTTCTCTGTGATAACTCCAGCTGTGTCCAGCTGACACACAAACCAGTCAATACAATTGACCCCTTGTCAACTTGACACACAAACACATCACTATTAAACTTCACTCCTTACTTTCTTATTCATCCCCAAGATCTAAAAATCTTTAAATGTCCCACAATCTTTACAAATTCTTACATAGTATAATTCCAATCCCTTTTAAATATTTAATCTCCTTTAAAATTCAAAGTCTTTTTACAGTTCAAAATCTCTTAACTATGGGCTCCTCCAAAATACTTTCTTCCTTCAAGAGGGAAAAATATCATGGCATAGTCACAATCAAAAGCAAAATCAAATTCTAAACCTTCTTATGTCTGGAATCCACTCACAAACTTCTGGGGTCCTTCAAGAGCTTGGATCACTTCTCCAGCTCTGCCACACACCTTGTCTTCTAGGCTCCAGCTACCTATACTCCACTCCTGTATCTGTTCTTGGTGGTCATCTCATGGTACTGGCATCTCCAAAACATTGCTCTCTTCCTCTGCAACTAAGCTTCACCAATTGCCTTTCATGGTACTATACCTCAACTCCTTTGCATGATTCCTTCAGTCCTGAGCCATTAATTGCAACAGAGGATACACCTTTAACAGTAACCTTCTGTGGCCTTTCACAGTTCCAAGCCTCAGCTGCTCTTCATGACCCCTTCATGCCTTCAAAACTAGTAGAACCTGGGTAATTCTTATAAATTACCAAGTCCAGCTGTAGCATGAGGTACAACCTTGGCTATCTCTGGAACACAGCTACTTTGTGCTCTCAGAAAACACTTCCCAGAAGATTTCACCTCAATGATGCTGGACTCTTCTTAATCACCACAAATTTCTTAGTTCCAGATGCTAAGCAGCATCAATAGTCCCAGTAATGCAAAGGGTTTGCTTTGATAGTTCTGGTATCTTATATATCACAGCTGATTCTTAGGCCCCAACTAATCAAAACCACAGATTCTTCACAATCAAAACAGCAACATCCCCTATAAGAGTCTCTAATCTTCCCTCTGAAATTTCACAAGCCAGGCCTCCATCATGTGCACTGTTCTCAACATTAGTTTCCAAGCTCTTACAGAACATTCCACGGAGCTACTAACACCCAATGGCTCTTCTAGCCCTAGGTTCCAAAGTCCTTCCACAGTCCTCCCCACAACATGGTCTTGTTGTCATAGGAATACCCCACTTTTCTGATACCAATTTGTCTTAGTCAGGGTTTCTATTCCTACCCAAAACAACATGACCAAGAACCAAGTTGGGGAGGAAGGGTTTATTCACTTCCACATTGCTGTTCATCACCAAAGGAAGTCAGGACTGGGACTCAGGCAGGTCAGGAAGAAGGAGCTGATGCAGAGGTTGTGGAGGGATGTTACACACTGGCTTTCTTTCTTTATTAAGAACCCAAGACTACCAGCAAAGGAATGGCACCACCCACAATGGGCCCTCCCACTCTTGTTCACTAATTGAGAAAATGACAGATGGCTTTCATGGAGGCATTTCCATAAGGGAGGCTATTTTTTGCTGTGATAACTCCAGCTTGTATCAGGTTGACACACAAAACCAGCCAGTACAACTAAAATGGCAATTATGGAAATCATTATAAAGACCTTCCCCCTAAAAAAATATTGTAGACACCATACAAACCAATTAAACCACCTCTGTGTATAGAGTCAAAGGTGTCTACTCCAACACAGATATAGTTACACAATGTTTATTATGGCTCTATTTATGAAAGCAAGGCTATGCAATAGGACTAGAAGCACATCAGTAGTAGTAGGAATCGGAAAATATGGTTCATGTATAGGATATAACTCCTTTCAACTGTAAAGAAAAGCAAAATAATGAAAATAGCAAGTAAATGGATGATTTGAGAATTATATTAGATGAGGTAACACAAACTCAGAAGGACAATAACTATGTATTTCTCAAAAGTGACCCCCTATCCTCTAATGCACACATGTGTAAATAGGTGTAAATATTTGTAATTCTTTAAAAATTTTAGAAAGGAAGTGAAGATTAAGGAAAGTATGGGTGATAAGAAGAGAAAATGGTGAGCAAATGAAAACTGTGATATATACATATAAGAGGAAGAGTGCCTGAAGGAGGGATATAGCAGGTTCAGTGGTAAGAGAGACATGAAGGAAATGACAGTCAATAGAATGTCCTAAAACAGTCTTTATTAGAGAATAGCATTGTGGAATTCAACACCTTGGATTTTAATTTTAGATTAAATAAATCTGTGAAGATACATGGACAGAGCAATATATTGTGGAAGACAGTGGGACATACAGCAGCTTCCATAATGACATGTTTTCTATGACTTGATTTTGTTGTTGTTGTTGTTGTTGTTGTGTGTGTGTGTGTGTGTTTGGGGATGGTTGCCAGTGTGAAGATTGGATATGCAAGAACAAGGAGATGTCCCAGACCAGTATGCATGGTGTGAAACTCACAATGATTTAATGAGAAGTTAAAAATAATTAAATAAATGCAACCACAACTTTCATGTAGTATTAGAGTAAATATTATAGAGTAACAGATGCTTCTATTCAAATCCACAGGTCATTTGGGACATTCTGTGCTCACACGGGTATCACTTTATTTTACGGAATTTACGGAATAATGTAATTACACCAGACAACTTCTACATATATCAAAATTAGAAGAAGAATTGTAATTTTCCCAACTCATACAAATGCTTAAGGAGATAGAATGGCTAATTACTATGATTTAATCATCACATGTTATAAAAACATGATAAGTTATCACACCATACCTACAAACATTATATACCAATAACAATTTTAAGGTATGTATATATTTTTATTTTGATTTGACTATATATTGGCATTAATTAATTCAATGCTTGATGTTTTGTATTGAATAATTTTAATCATATTTTTTATTTTATTACATTTACCAAATAATTCTTGTCTGGGTTAACTATAACACCTGAATTCAAACTCATAGTGTATTATAGAGAAATATTAAAATTTCAAATATTTATATAACAACATTGTAGCAGATTATGAATCTTAAAGTCTAAGCCAGGCTATAGATACTTTATATTTTTACATTGTTGTCATTTGTATATAATATTCTAAACTCATCATCTATTTGATTTGCATTTCATTGAGTAACCTAGATAATTGCATGGCCTATATCAATGGCTACCATAACAAATTTCCAAAATTATTTACAATAATATACTGTTATAAATCTTATGAAACACATATTTTCACTTCTTTTACCATATTTGACCATATTTTCACTTCTTTTTACCATATTTGACTCCTATTGTCATGTTTTTGCATTTCTTTGTTTAATGCAGAGGAAAGATCCCCAAAGATAATTCTTCACTGTTCTTACAAAGCTCTTTCCAAACATAGTACTTGGGGAATGTTTATAGTCCTGCATTACTTCATTGCTTGTAAGCACTCACTTAGCTGCTAATATATGCAATGTATGTGCTTAATTATTGTTTCAAATATAATGAATGCCTTAATGATTCTATTTCATTGCTATTTTTCACCATTTTTACCATAATGCTCCAAAAAATCCTAGATCTTGATGTCTGACTGATAATGTTTATTATGATAATTTTGTGTAATAAAAATGTTAATGGTAAATTATATTTCACGATATTTCATGTTACACAAAATCAAAGTATACACACATGGCTTAGTTAAATGTAAAACATGATTTTTAGAATTCTTTAAAAAAAAAATCTGCATCTGACAGGAGTCTATTTGTAGGAGGAACAGCTGTGGATGATTCCTCTACATAAAAGCTGGGGTAAGCAGCTGCAAAGGCAACCCCTACAGGAGGACAGAATGAAATACTTTCTGAAAAACCAAGGATAGCTGCAGCAGACAAGGCCACCCAATCAGGAACTGCTGCATGGAAGAGATGCTTGCTTGGGACCAATGGGGCACGGGTGGGTGGAGGGTATAAAGAACATCCCATGGATTATTAAAAGAGCTTGCAGTGTTCATGCAAGCTCACTGCCGCATTGTCACCTGCTCCCATAATCTGTGGCATTGATTCAGTGCCACCTCATCTCTAACCCCCAAGAAGAAGTAGTGTCTGGGGTAGTTGGTGGTCCAGCACACAGACAACATCTATTTCTTTAAGTTTACAGTTTTTACTGTTACTTGTCCGTGAGAAGTGGGCATTAACTGGTTGCGGAGGAGGGGTGGGAAGGGTCTCTGTTGGTTTCAATATAATGAAGTCATTAAAAGATAAGCTCAGGCCGGGCAGTGGTGGCACACGCGTTTAATCCCAGCACGTGGGAGGCAGAGGCAGGGGGATTTCTGAGTTTGAGGCCAGCCTGGTCTACAAAGTGAGTTCCAGGACAGCCAGGGCTATGTAGAGAAACCTTGTCTCGAAAAACCAGAAAGGAAAAAAAAAAAAAAAAAAAAAAAAAAAAAAAAAAAAAAAAAAGCTCAGGTTAATTACACTTCACAAAGGAATAAGTCACTCACTTTGACTATCATCTTTCTGCTTTATTGGCAATGTTTTCTGCTATGTATAGAGACGCTACTTGCTTGTTCATCATCCAAGAATGAGATATCTCAGAGATCCACATCTATTGAAAACAAGCAGCAATGGATTCAAGGTTTTCATAGATTCCATGTTCATGCACAAACTGTAGCTCCCACTAAGGTTTCTGAGAGGTTCTCTGCTCTACCAGGGCATCTAGGGTGATTTCCAGGAAGGCTGCTTTTATACATTGAAAGGAGTCGCTCGTATTCTCAGGGAAAAAAAAATGTTGGAGGGAGACCTGATCCTCACTTAAATAATGGCATCACATCCCTGTTCTGAGGAACGAAAGAGTTCTATTTTGTTTTATTTATTTATTTATTTATTTATTTATTTATTTATTTATTTATTTATATAAGTAAGTACACTGTAGCTGTCTTCAGACTCTCCAGAAGAGGGCATCAGGTCCCATTATGGATGGTTGTGAGCCACCACGTGGTTGCTGGGATTTGAACTCAGGACCTTCGGAAGAGCTGTCGGTGCTCTTAACCACTGAGCCATCTCGCCAGCCACGTTTTGGGTTTTATGGGCAGGTATCTTTTTATTTGTAGGCAGGAATGTTTTACATATTCCTATACAATTCTTGTTGAGACCTAAGTCATGACACTGTTTTCTACAATGTGTCACTTTGAAGGATCATTTCATTAACCTTTTCTTCTTTATACCTTTAATAATTTTAATCAGCATAGGATTTATTAGATATCACTGTGGCCTTTTAAAATCAAATTTTGTTGGTTTTAAATTTTGTTTTCAGTTATTTATTTCTCCCCTGCTACCTCCTTTCCCTCCAGAAGGATTCTTTGCACATGCTTTTCCTCTCTACGTTTTTATATGAGAAGTGCTTCTGTAATGGAACTTTCTGCTACATTTTTCTCATTAGAAAGTTAATGCAGGTAAAACACATAAAAAAACACAAGAAACAAACAAGTATATAAAAACATCTAGTAAAATATAATTAATAGGGAGCTGGAGAGATGGCTCAGTGGTTAAGAGCAATGACTGCTCTTCCAGAGGTCCTGAATTCAATTCCCAGCAACCACATGTGTGGCTCACAATGATGTGTAATGGGATTCGATATGCTCTTCTGGTGTGTCTGAAGACAGCTACAATGTACTCACATACGTAAAATAAATAAATCTTTAAAAAATACAATTAATAAAATAAATCTAGCTTCTACACAGGACTAACAGTAGCTATATGGAGTTGGAAATCAGACCAGTGTCTTGCTCTGCCATCATCAAAGATTTCTCCTGTAGTAGATGTAAACTAACAAGGAGATCCACAACTGGACAGTGTGAAGGAAGTAGATAATTTCAGACATTTCAATTCTAACTAAGACATCTTCATCAAAGACCTCCCCTCAGTTCTCAAAGAGTTATGCACAAGAAAAGGGGAAAGAACAGAGGGGATGGGTGACAGCCAAGGAAAGAGTGTCATCCAGTCACAGCAACGCCAGAATACCTATCAGCTCAAAGAGATTGTGGAAGCATGCACAGAGACTACACAAGAGCAAGCCACAGGGACCCCAGCAATGATATGGGTAAAATGCACTGGGTTACACATACCCTCAACAAAGAACTCATCTGTATTTAACATCTACTTGGAAAAGAATGATTAGTTTTCTACAATGAATTTTCCCTATACTTATTATCCATATTATGTATAGGGTCCATTCCCAGCAGAAGATGAACAAGAGAAAATGAGCTCAAAGTTATTTTTTTATTTTTGTAGACTTTTTGTCTCACATTGCTTTGCTTGGGCATCGTTGGTTTTATGATTTTTCATTTGCATATTATGGCTTTCTGATTTTTGTGGGTAATTTGATGTGTGCACTCACATGTGTGTGTGTGTGTGTGAGAGAGAGAGAGAGAGA
>NC_034608.1:66523466-66526224 GCF_900095145.1 Mus pahari
TTCTTCCTTCCTTCCTTCCTTCCTTCCTTCCTTCCTTCCTTCCTTTCTTTCTTTCTTTCTTTCTTTCTTTCTTTCTTTCTTTCTTTCTTTCTTCTTTTTTTCTTTGGTTTTTTTGAGACATGGTTTCTCTATGTAGTTCTGGCTGTCCTGGAACTCACTCTGTAGACCAGCCTGGCCTTGAACTCAGAAATCCTCCTGCCTCTGCCTCACAAGTGCTGAGATTAAAGGCATGAGCCACCACTGACCAGCTTTCTTTCTTTTAAAACATTTTTAATCTTTCTTTTTTACACTCCCGATTTTATTACTCTTTCTGTCTACCCTCTTACTGTTCCTCTCCCATAACTCCTCTCCCACCTCATCTCTAAGAAGATGTCCATACCTTCCCACCCCCAACCCCACAATTTTCTAAAGAGAAAGAAAGGAGTGGAGTTGGGTGGGCCGGGATGTGAGAAGAATTTGGGTGGAGTGGAGGGATAGCAAACATTGATTAGAATACCATGTATAAAAAATACTTTTGATAAAATATTAAAATTCAGAGTATAACCTTGATCTAGGAAAATTAAATAATTGTTATGATTTCTACATTTTTATGCTGAAATCCCCACACTTTAGACAAATTGTTCTACCTCAGGAAAAAGAGAATAACTAGTTACCATATATCTGGGGCATAATAACCAATATTAGAGCGCAATAAACAACTAGTCTTCCATGTTGAAAATGTTGATATTCTCTTTCCAAGAAAAGTGTAAGAGGACATCAACTTTTGCAAATAGCATATTTTTGTGTTTTTTAAAGGACAAATGGGGAATCTCCACCACCTAGATTCATGCATGGAAGTTCTTGGATAATGATCACACTTTCCCTAATAAGCTCACCATGGCTACAGTATGGGCCACTACCACATGTAACCCTCCAGTACAAGCAGAAAATACAGGAAAAGTAAATATTTGCTGGAGCATGTCACCTCCTCTGGGATACAACTTTCTTATCCTTATTATCATCCTTTAATATGCTCTCCCAGACTCTCTACCTGGGGCTTGTTTACTTGCTAAGTACTTATTTAGTAATGCATTCAGACAGGACTCTGCAGTAAGACCTAACTTTGTTTGTTTGCTTGTTTGTTTGTTTGTTTGAGACAGTGTTTCTCTGTATAGCACAGGCTGTCCTGGATCTCACTTTGTAAACCAGGCTGGCCTCGAACTCAGAAATCTGCCTGCCTCTGCCTCCTGAGTGCTTGGGATTAAAGGTGTGCGCCACCACGCCCGGCTAAGACCTAACTTTTATATAAAATAGCACCCAGCAAATTGTTGCAGGAAAGTAATAGACAATGACCTTTGGCTATAAATATATTTTTGTTGTGTTAACAACTATGAAAATACCCCTTCAAGTACTGGAATAAGCAGTTACAGAATGCACATCCATTTAAGGCAGTTGATTGAAGGAGAGAGCTAGGTGTTTTATAGCTGCTATACCCACATGAGCTAAAGTTACAAATAAGCACTATCTGGTTTGAATTATTTGTGAATACTCAGTTAGATTTTTCCTAGTTCATATACTACACACATTTTTATATGACTTTATAGATTTTACTTAAACCAATAGTTTATACAGCTAAATTATGAATCAGGAGAATGTACAGTTCAGAAACTAGCTAAAAACTTGAAATGATAACATTATTAAATCAATGAAAGCAAGCTTAGATAGGACAGAATGAATATAAAATGGGAAAACATATTTTTGTCAAAAGAGTAAAAATTCAATTGATTCTCTAGATATTTTAGTAACATTCATATGTTCAAATGCACAGATGTTTGGATTCACAGTACAGACAAAACATCTAATCCTAATGGTTGCCTGGGTTGATCAAGTTTATTCAGCTCCTTTCAGATGACTCACACTTCAGTGGCATTCTAAATATTCATAATTTAGCTCATGGTGCTTCAGTAAAAGTATATAGAAAATTTTATCTTAGGAGAGTTTCTTTAAAAACTAACCCTTTCTCTTAACTAACCATGTGCGAGTGCCCCACTATCTTTTCCTTCTTTCCCTCTCCCTCTTGTCATTCATCATATTTTTCTAATTTTTCTTTTGGATTGGTATAAATGGCTGGGAAATTGCTACAGAATCATTAACTCTACCAGGTTGTCTATATGGAATATGAGTGGACTATTCCATGTTTGTTTGAATACAAGCAGTGACAAAACTATGATCATAAGATGTACATATGGTTTTAAATACTTAAATATAATTTTATCTTTCAATCAGTTTGAAGGTTGTATAAGACATCTTTGCTACTAATTTTAACAATTACATTTATAGCAAAAAGTCTCTACCTAAGTACTATTTTACACTAGAGTTTCCACTTGCTCTTAGCTAGAAAACAGGGCCCTCAGTCACATATGATGTTTAGGTAATCCTGAGAACAGGGCATCTTGGGAAGCCATTTCAGTAATGATCTAAGTAAGGATTTTAAGAATCAGTATTTTGAAAGTGCTTTTAAATGCTTGATAGTATGGTTTTATATGCAAAATAATCAAAGAATTATTCTCTATCTTTTATTATAAGTAATATATTCCTGATATTCTAAGTATAAAAGTTAGTTTTGCTTCAAAGGAAGAAGATGTGGGTACATCAACATATTTGGAACCTCTAGATCATTTGGTGTTAATCATATTATATAAGCTATGATTTTTTTTTTTTATTTTGTAGACAGGGTATCTCTTTTCCAAAAAGATACTCTGTGTGTGCGTGTGTGTGT
>NC_034608.1:66526337-66553266 GCF_900095145.1 Mus pahari
GGTGTGTGTGTGTGTGTGGTGTGTGTGTGTGAGTGTGAGTGTGTGGTGTGTTTGTGTGTGAGTGTGTGTGTGTGTATGAATGACATCACATACTTTGATATTGATATCAGATACAGACCAGAAGTATGTTACCTTTCATGAGGTTAGCAGATGCGATGCTGACTACTGAAGGAGAAAATAATTCAGAGGTTATACTCATCACTAGAGTTTAGACTGTACAATAATGACCTGTTTGGTAAGATAGATCTTTTGGTGCAGTAATGGTATAACTGAGGTTGACCAGCTAGTCTCTTGATTGAAATTAAGGCCTACTCTACAGAAGGAAAGATGTCTAGTACTCTAAACATGGTCAACACTCATATTTAGTGAAGTCAGAGTGTCTAGAGGCGAATGTGTTGATGTTTGTTTTCCTAATTGGCCATGTCAAAAACTGCCCTCACTATTTTAATATATACATTATGTATATTTATGTCCATAGACGTATGCTGATCTGTAGTGAGAGTTTCTTATAGTTAATGAAGAGGTACCTCATAGTTAATGAAGAGGTGCATTAAAGTTTTCTGTTCTGAGTCTAAACAGCTGTGAATACAGCACTGTGTATAAGACATATCAACACTCCCACCAAGGCTCAGTGGACACCATGGCAGAGAAGTTAAAAAAAAATCAAAAGTAAGAGTTGGAGGATGTAGAGGAGTGCTGTGATATGTTCTCCTCTGGATATAAGACAGTTGTAGCAAAGATGAGCACACAGCTGGATTACCTGCACGTGTCCTGCATGCCATCAAGCCTTTCAAAAACAGAAAAATCCAACACCGAGAAAGGAAAGCCTTCTTGGACCTCTTGCTACTTGAGAACATATAGTATAGGACAACTGTGATATGGGATTGGTGTAGGAATATCATGGCTGTCAGTCTGTGTATGCCACAGTGGATGCATCCATGCATATTAGCATATATTGGACTCACTGCCTTAATATAACTGTATGGATAAATGCATACATTTAAAAAGGAAGGCATAAAGTTAGCAGTAGTGTGTGATTAGACTTCCTTGGGGGAGAGTGGAAACTAGGGAGGAATAGGTGGATATTTTCCAAAAAATTAAAGGAAAATATAATTCTATATAGCTCCCAAATTATGTTTTTTTTTTTAACATTTCTTCTTTAAAAATATTCACACAAGGCCGGGCATGGTGACACAAGACTTTAATCCCAGAACTTGGGAGGCAGAGGCAGGCAGATTTCTGAGTTCAAGACCAGCCTGGTCTACAGAGTGAGTTCCAAAACTGCCAGGGCTATACAGAGAAACCCTGTCTCCAAAAACCAAAAGAGAAAAAAAAATCCGCACATTAATCTCTGTCTTCCAATGGGCTCAACAAGTCATATTGCTTTATTTATTTTTATATACATAATATTAAGAAGAAAAAAAGGGGCCATGAGTTTGAAAAGAAATTAAGGAAGGGATGTAGAAGGCATTGGTAGGAAGAAATGAAACTGTGAAACAAGCAAGTGTAGTAAGCATGGATAATTTTATTTTTTAAATAAAAATAATTTTAAATAATATTTTTAATTAGCTTAAAATTTATTTGGATAATAAACATGTCAATTATGAATTGTTTCTACAAAAGTTTTTTATTTTATTTTCAAACTATGAGAAATATTTATGTAGAACTTGTAAATGGCCATAAATACAAAACTCTGGGTTCCACATTAGTCTTTTACAAACATTGTACATGACCTTGATCGTGTCATCATTCTTTATCTTAGCTATGTGTTTACAAAATAAAAATAATTTTAATGCAACTCCTCCAGCCAAAAATACCTATGATGATAAATATATAATATAGTTTTCCTTATCCTATTAACACTCTCAAAGTTGGAAGGATTGTAACAAAAAAAAAAAATATTGATTGTATCTGTTGAATTGTCACAGTCACATCATATAATTCAAATTAATATAATATTTCAATCATTCATACTAACAGCAATTTGATGAAATATGACTAATATAGAAGTGATCAATTAGTCATCAGCCTATTAATAGAAAACTTCTTACGTACAGTGTTGATTAGATCTGCACATGAAATATCATTCTAAACAGAGTGAGTTACAGGACAGCCAAGGTTATACAGAGAAACCCTGTCTTGAAAACAAACAAACAAACAAAAGATATTCATTTATGTACAGTTGCCTCACAAAATAAATTAAACAAAATAAATTAAATGGTCTGCAGTATTTTTATATATACAAATTAAGTCATATCACAAGCCATGATATGAAAATGTGAGATAAAATAAATGCAAACTGGTTTTATATAGTTAAATTTACTTAAGAAAACATACAAAAAAAATTAAACTTTTGAATTATAGTAAATACTAAACAAATTTCACTTAGGTATAACATGAGATTAATCTTATATGTGTAATAAATAAAGTATAAATGATAAATGGGCCAAGAAAAAAATTAGGGAAAAAACACCCTTTACAATAGCCATGGATAACAAAAAATATCTTGGTATAACCATAACAAAGTAAGTGAAGTGAAAGATCAGTATGACAAGAACGTGAAGTCCTTAAAGGAATTAAAGTCAATATCAGAAGATGGAAAGACCTCCAATGCTCATGGATAGGTAAGATTAACATAGTGAAAATGGGCATTCCCATCAAAATTTCAGCACAATTTTTGTATATCTTAAAAAAGCAATTCTCAACTTTGTGTGAGAAAAAAAGTAACAGATTAGCCAAACCAATCCTGAAAAATAAAAGAACTTCAGAAGGTATTCACCATCCCTGACCTCAAGCTGTACTACAGTGCTTTAGTGATAAAAACTGCATTGATGGTACAGAAACAAACACACTGATGAATGGAATTTAATCAAAGACCCAGAAATCAACGCACACACCTATGGACATTTGATTTCTCATACAGAAATCAAAACCATATAATGGGGGAATAAAAGAAAGCATATTCAATGAATGGTGCTGGTCTAACTGGATGTCTACATGTAGAAGAATGAACATAGACCTATATTTATCACCCTGCACAAAACTCAAGTCCAAGTGGATCAAGGACCTCAACATAAAACCATATACAGCTAACCTCATACAAGAGAAAGTTGAATATACTCTTGAACTCATTGGTACAGGAGACAATTTCCTGAACACAACACCAATGACTCATGCTCTAAAATCAATGGTCTATAAATGACCTCATGAACCTGCAAAGCTTATGATAGTTAATAGGACAAAATGGCAGCCTACATATTGGGAAAGGATCTTCACCAACTCTGCATCTGACAAAGGGCAAATATCCAAAATTTATAAGGACCTCAATCAGACGCCAAGATCCAAATAATCCAATTATCAAATAGTGTGCAGAGCTCAGCAGAGAATTCTCATCAGAGGACTCTCGAATGGCAAATAAGCACTTAAAGAAAATTTCAAAGTCCTCAGTCACCAGGGAAATGCAAATCAAAATAACTCTGAGGTTCCATCTTATACCTATCCAAGTGGCTAAGATTAAAAATCAACAGACAGCACATGCTGGTTAGGATGTGGACCAAGGGGAACACTCCTACATTGCTGTTGGGAGAACAATCTTGTTCAACCAAATTGGAAATCAATTTGGCAGTTTCTCAGAATAAATCTACATAAAGACCCAGCTATAACACTCTAGAGCATATAGCTAAATGATGCTTCAACATCCCACAATGGCACTCTCTCTCTCAAGTATGTTCATATTCATAGCAGCTTTATTTGTAATACCCAGAAACTGGAACAACCTACATATCCCTCAACAGAAGAATGGATAAAGAAAATATGATATATCTACACAATGGATTTATTCAGCTACTCAAAACAAGGACATCATGTAATTCAAAGGCAATCTGATGGATCTTGAGAATATCATCCTGAATGAGGTAACCTGGTTCCAAAAGGACATGCATGTTATGTACTCATTTATAAGCGAATATTAGCTATAAACTAGAGAATGCCCATGCTACACTCCACAGACCTGAGGAAACTAAACAAGAAGGAAGACACAAACTAGGATGCTTGATTTTCACTTAAAAGGGGGACTAGAGAAAGTACCCAAGGAGCTGAAGGGGGCTGCAGCCCTATAGGTGGAACAACAATATGAACTAACCAGTACCCCCTGAGTTCATGTCTCTAGCTGCATAGGTAGCAGAAGATGGCCTCATCGGCCATCATTGGGAAGAGAGGCCCCTTGGTCTTGCAAACTTTATATGACCCAGCACAGGGGAAGGCCTGGGCCAAGTAGTGGGAGTGGGTGGGTAGGGGAGCAGGGGCGGGAGGGGGGGTATAGGGAACTTTCAGGATAGCATTTGAAATGTAAATAAAGAAAATAATAATAAATTTTTAAAAACTTTAAAAAAGGGGGGGTATAAAATAGTCACAAGAGACAGATGGAGGGAGCGACCTAGGTGGGGGAATGGGTGTGGAGCTGAATGGGATTTTTCAGGATTGGGTATGGGGAGGAATATAAGGAATGGCCAGATGGACATGAATGGAAATCTGTAATTTACAGGGTTGGAGATGTAGGGAGTGTCTCCAGAATGAGACAGAGTTCAGAGATAAGGAAGGCACCTAAGTATCAATGCAGTTGCATTTAGCTGTGATTTACTGATTGGGGATATGGAACCTTGAAGAGGCTACCTCGACTAGCCAGGTAGGACCGCCAGTGGAGTAATAGGGACACCAACACACCCACAGAACTTTCGACCCCAAATTTATCTTGTCTACAAGAAATGCAGGGGCAGGGTATGAAGCAGAGACTAAAAGAATGGCCAACCAATATCCAGGCCAACTTGAGACCTATCCCATGGGCAAGAACCAATACCTGACACTATTAATTAATGACACTGTTGTTCGCAGACAGGAATCTAGCATGGCTGTCCTCTGAGAGTCTCCACCCAGCAGCTAACTCTGACAGATGCAGACACCCACAGTCAAACAGTGTATGGAACTTGGGAACTCTTATGGGAGAATAGGAAGAAGGATTGCAAGCCCAGGAGGGGATAGGAACTCCACAGCAAGACTAATAGAGTCAGCTAACCTGACCCTTGGCGCTCTCAGAAACGGAAGCACCAAACAACGTATATACATGAACGTGACCTAGGCTTCACAGCACATATGTAGCAGATGTGCACCTTGGTCTTCATGTTGGACCTGAACAACCAGAGTGGGTGTGTTGGGGGAGGGCACGGTATCTCCAAAGCTGTAGCTGTTGCCTGAACTTGGGATATTGTCTTTTAGCTGGGCTACCTTTTCTGTCCTCAGTGGAAGAGAATGTTGCCTAGTCTCACAGAGACTTGATATGCCATGGTTGGGAGATACCCAGGGCCTCTCCACACACTCAGAGGAGAAGGAGAGGGAGAGGGGGAAAAGATTGTGGGAGGGTCTGACCATTTAGGGGGAGCAGTGGGCATGGTATAAATGAATAAATAAATAAATAAATAAACATTTTAATTATAGTAAATAATAAACAATTTTAAATTACTTATAAAATGAGATTAACCTTATAAGTGTAATACTGCAGAAAAGAAGCGAAAATATTGTTTTCATATCATTAACTCATTTCCATGCACAGATTAAAAGATTAAAGAAATACTGTATATTATTCGTATAGAAGAAACATTTAGTTCAGCATTATAATTTCTGTCTTTGTGTACAGCATTTAGTTAACTTGTTCTTCTCAAATAGAGCCTGCTTTCTCTTTGTTTGACCCACTGAAACGTCAGGGAAAGCATGGATGTTGGTAAGTGCTTTAGAGATGAGGTTGGTAACTAAAGAAAACCTGACTTACAATGCCAGACAGTTTCTGATCCCTGGCTGAAAATGTGCTCAAAACACACTAAGGAGACATCCTTACATCTTATTTTTGTTGCTTGAGTAATTATAGTCATCAGAGAAAATCTTAATGGTTTAATGTGAGTGGAGAGTCTTAGGCATTCTTCATTTACCATTATCATTACCACCAGCATCAACATTAAATTCATCATTACCTTCCCTATCATCTCTGTCATTTATAATACTATATTTGCAAAAATCATAACTCAGAGAAGGTAGAGTCAGGAGCAAAACATCTTCCTCCAAAATGTGGAGAGAAACATCCTGTGAAACACAACTTTAAAGAAGACAGCATATGGTATTTACTGCTGTGTGATGACAGCATCCTGGAGCAAGCAGTAATGTAAGAGGCCATCATTCAGCGGCAACAAAGACAAACTACAGTGACTAAGGTGAAGAGACAGAAATATGAACATCACTTGCCCTGCAAACCACAACCAGAGCTGCTTACCCGAAAGACATACTACCAGTGACTTCTGAATGGAACCCATTTGGTGTTAAATCACAGAGATTGGAAACAAGCTGTCTCTGTGTTAGAAATTCCACTAAAAGCAACCTTGTGTTTGAGATTATAAGTTATGATTTAGCCATAAAATATATTTACTTATGTGTTAATATATATTAATATTAGTATATATAATATATATACTAAATATCATATACACTATTAGTATATTATATATACTAATAGTGTATATAATATAACTATATATATATATATATATATATATATATATAGTATATATATATATAGATCCAAAACACTGACTCTGTTAGAGGTTTATAAATGATAATAATAAGATATCACAGGTTTATTCATTTGGCAGATGCCTAAGCAGCTTTGTTCCATGTAATATCAACTTCAGTCTAGTACCTCAGTCTATAACCTGAATGTTCTAATATACCCTTTTCAGTATTTTTACTGGAACGACTTTAGTTTGTATTTATTAGAAAAATGAAAAACAAAATTTCATCTGATTAGCCTTATTAATGGTTATAAAATCCCATATGCCAGTTTTCACAGGATGATAGTCTTGATGTAATGTATTTTTAAAAGCCCAATAAGATGTAACAATACTAACTCGAAAAGAAAAGGTACATGTATCTGGGAAGAGTGAGGGGCCATGGGAGGGTGTGTGTAATGAAAGAATGGAAGGTATGTACATGAAGGGGTCATGAATTAAGATGCCCGAAACATAAGAAAAGAAAGAAAAAATGAAAGATATCTGAAAGAGGAAAAATAAAACAAGGAAATGATTTCAATATTACATCCCATTCAGGACAGAGGAAATAAAAGGAAATGGGAAAAGGGGACTACACAGATCCCTCAGTGGATTAGGAGAGTGGGAAACTTATTCACTGTTGGAGGGATTGCAAACTGGTGCAGACCTAAGGAAATCTGTATGATGTATTCTCAAACAGCTAAAAGCAAATCTACCATATGACCTAGAGATACCACTCCCCAGCCTATGTGAAAAGGACTCTACCTACTAGTCCATGGACACATACTCACATTCATTGACAGTCTACTCATAATTGCTAGGATATAGAAGCAAACTAAGTGCCCTTCAACTGGTATGTAGATAAGGAAAATGTACTTATTCACACAGAATACTATTCTGTTTCAAAAACAAAAATAAAAGATGACATGTTTAGGTAAATTCATGAACTAGCAAATACTCTAAGTGAGCAAAACCAGATAGAAAAAGACAAGCTTTTTCCTCTCTCATTTGTGGTTCCTAGATTCACATCTTCAATATGAGTATAAAACTTGGAGAGACCACAAAAAACAGGCAAGTAAAAAGAGAAGATGGAGAAGAGGTAGAGCTCTAGAGAGGGGAATAGCAGGATATAGGTGATATGGAGGGGAAATTACAAAGGCGGGGCTTTACCTATTAAGAGGAAAAGAAAAGGGAAGAGGGATAAATAATACTAAGTGTTTTTGAGATAGCCATAGGGAATCATTACTTTACATTTACCTAAAATTACATATAATACTTATATGTAAAGTATATAATAAATACATATTTATAGTTGTATACATATTATATATATAAATAAAGATATATATTTTATATAATATATATAAAATATTTTTATATAATATATATAAAATAAAGATACCAACTTGGGGTGATACTGCCATCTCCAATAACCATAAATTATGCAGTACAAGCCGAAGTCAGTCATGAGAAACTCCCTTTTGTGTTGGGGTCAGAATAACATGCAACATTCCCAAAACATAATAGGCTGATATTTTTGCTTTTGTTTTTTTTTTCCCATCAGTTGAAGGTAAGTCCTTATTGCTGAAGGTATCAAACTCTTTGGACACCAGACTCAGAGAATTCTAGCTAGACCTGACCCCCCAGATTCTTCCCGGAGGACTAGTTTTAATAGTACTGTAAGTTGCTGTGCAAGCTGTCAACGGAATAAAAGAAGCACTAGTTGTACTTAGCTTGTGAGCCACAGCAATGACCCTCAGGAGAAGCTATCCCTAATGCAACAGTGGCATGTGTATCTTGGCAGTAACCAACAGCTGTGTAATTGGATTTAAGGTCTGAACAATAGAAAAATGAAATTGTGCCTTTTGCTATAAACCTTGAGAATAACCCTAAGACAGTAAATTCCTGAATCTTAGAGGAAAATGTATTAGCACTACTTTCCCAAAAACAAACGTCATCACTAACTGTACTATAAATAGATGTTCTTGTACCTACAGATAAGTGTATTCCCATCCCCCACGTCAAATAAACTTTTTTTTCAGAAGATAGAGACCATTAGAGAAATCAATAAAGTAAAGAGAATGACTGACCATAGGTTGCCCATATCTAGGTAATAATTTTGGACCATAACTTCTACACTATGAGTACAGAGAACATTGAAGAACATGAGGCAGAAAAGTTGTAAGACCCAGAGTTAGAGTGCCAGGGAATCTGCTATGACACTGTGTTTTGTAGATATTTCGGGGAAGCCACACCAATAGTATCTCAATAATATGACTGCATAAGCGAGGTCTGAAAAATGATACACTTCAATATACCAGTCTGCATGGAAGATTGTCATGGGTTCCAAACTATATATGTAGAACTTCAGGCAATTAAAAACTACAGAAGAGAAGGTATTTTTTTTCTTTTTTTTTTTTTCTTTGTTTTGTCTTTTATTTACACTCCAGATTTTATTCCCCCCATCCCCGGTCCACCCTCTGACTGTTCCACATCCCACACCTACGCTACACACCCTTGTCCCCACAAAAATGTCCCCACAAACCACCACCCACCCAAACAGACTTTTAAACTCCCTGGGGCCTCCAGTCTCTTGAGGGTTAGGTGCATCTTCTCTGACTGAACCCAGACCTGGCAATTCTCTGCTGTATATGCGTTGGGGGGCCTTATATCATCTGGTGTATGCTACCTGGTTTGTGGTCCAGTGTCTGAGAGATTTTGGGGGTGCAAGTTAATTGAGACTGATGATCCTCCTACAGGATCACCCTCCTCCTCAACTTCTTCCAGCCTTTCCCTAATTCAACTACAGGGGTCAGCAGCTTCTGTCCATTGGTTGGGTGCTAATATCTGCATCTGACTCTTTCAGCTGCTTGTTGGTACAAAATACCCAAGATACAGTCCACAAAACTAAAAAAAAAAAAAAAAAGGTCAACAAGCTCTAGGGCCCAAGTGAGGATGCCTCAGTCCCACCTGGGAGGGAGAAGAAAGCAAGTACATGTGGCAAGGAGGGTGGGAGGGAGAGAAGGAGGGAGGGAAGGAGGGGGGGAGAGAAGGAGGAAGGGAGGGAAGGACCTTGGAGAGAAAAGGACCTGGGAGAGAAAGCAGACTGGGTTAGGGGTAGAGGGGAACTTGATCTGGTGTTGGATGAGGGAAAAGGACTGAAGCCCTGAGGGTCAGCAGAAAGAATGGAACAGGCAACGTCAGTAGATACAAGGTTTTTTTTTTGGGGGGTCCCCCAGAGTGCACCAGAGACCTGGGAGGTGAGAGATTCTCAGGACTCAAAGGGAGGGACCTTGGATGAAATGCCTGACAGTGGGGAGAGGGAACTTATAGAGTCTATCTCCATCAAAAAGACAGGACATCAAGTGAGGGACAGGTTTGCTAGCTCACAGTCAGAACTCTGACTCCTAGCTGTTCCTGTTTGAAAGAACTGCAGAGATGGAAATGGAGAGGAGCCTGAGGAAAAGAAGGTCCAGCGACAGGCCCAAAGTGGGATCCAGCTCAAGAGGAGGTCCCAAGGCCTGACACTATCTCTGAAGCTATGGAGAAGTCACAAAAAGGGATCTATCTGACCAACTCCGAGATGGTATCTTTCTAAAACATACATTACACACTAAAACCTAAACATCCAATTCCAAGAAATCATCCTTCCTTTTGCATGACAGGGGAACAAATGCAGTGACCCAGAGCAGGACCCTGTACACTGAGAGCCATCAGAACACTCTGTTTTAAATGGAGGTCTCCATCATATTCGTTCCATCAAGGATCAGAAAACCATGAAGTGCAGACCAAAAGATTGTTAAGAGCCAGGAGGGCTGAAGGACATTAAGGAAGCAAAGCTCTCTAAACACAGCGGAGCTCAGAATTCAGAGAATATGAATTCAGAGACTGAAGCTGCACACACAGCTTGAATTGGTCTGTACCAGATGCAGTCCTAGCTCTGGGAGGAAAAGGGTGCCCAAGCCAATTTCTCTAACCCTAAGTTTTCTCCAATAATTAGCTACTCACAAATGAAATATTCATTCTTTCAAATAGAATTTCATTGGAGATACAAACCAGTTGTAGATGGTCAATGGCATCTTGAAATGTCTTTGTCTCAATGTTATATATAGATAGATAGATTGATAGATAGATAGATAGATAGATAGATAGATAGATAGATAGATAGATAGTTTGCTTATATATTATGACTTCTGTTTTTGTGCTCTTAAGGAATTCCTCTTTGAATGTGTGTGTCTATCTCTGTGTCTAAGTGTTTGTCTAGTGCTCTTTTGTGCTCTTTTTTCCTCTCTATAATATTTTATAATTATTATTTAGATGCCTGTTTATTTTCAAGGGGAGACAGGATGTGTATAGATTCAGATGAAAGGGAAGTGGAGAAAATTTCAGAGGAGTTAAGGGAGGGGAACGTATAATCAGAATATACTGTTTGAAAAAAGTTTTGTACTTGCTACAAGCAAGAATCAGGTAACACAGCTGAACACTTTAAATACATTTTTGAAGAGCAAGTCTTGTGCATTTGAGAATCTTATGAGGAAGAAGATGGTGTTGGAGAATACAGTTCTTGAGGAAGGACATGACTGTTGCGTTCTTGAACTCTCGAGAACTTTGATGACAAGCACTAGACCAGCAAAAGACTGAGCTGGTTAAAGTCAACCAGGATTATAAGTGTCGAGCACAGTAGGCTTTGATCAACTACTAGAATATCTAAATGGTTATCAGTTGTGTGGGAAGGGTTCCTTCAGTGATACAACTGCTGTAAACTGGTTGAGCTGCCTTAGAAAAAAACTTCTAGCACAGAACTCTGTAAGGAACTGTAATTAAAATTATTTGTTCATTAATCTAGAATTAGGTTCAATTATTTCTATGGTCTGTCACTGAAGCCTTTTCTGAAGTAGAGTGATGTGTTTTCTTTTCTCCATGGAAACTTAAATCTACTCTTGATGCTTGAACACACACATTACAGAACCCAAGACAAGTTTAGGGGAAGCACGCCCATTTTCTATTCACTGCGTGATGAGATGGGGTTGGGGAATCTACAGAGGAAATCTTGAAAAGACCATCCTTCTCAATGTGGTACCAAATGACATGACAGCAAGATAGGTACCAGTTGCACTGTGCCTGTGATGGGTGTAAAATCATGCAACTGAAGGTGTTCTGTCTGAAGATATGGTATCCATGTGTATGTGGGTTGGAAGGTATACAGTGGCCATCATTTTCTTCTTTGTGATATGGAGTATCTCCCCTAACATCTGGATAAACATCACCTGCCTTGTTCGCTGAATTTTAAAATTGCTGAGAGATCAAAGATTATATTGTAATCCCTGAAGTCAGGGCCGTTAACATAAGATCATACACAGTTTGCAACACCTGTCTCATGGCCCCTAGTCAGAGATGTAACACATGCAACTGAGACCAAGCTGTTAGCCCAGGAAGAACTTGCAATATTGAGAGAAAGATTAAGATGAGCAAAGAATGTGAAAATGCCTTTGTCCATACTAGCCCTTGATTTGAGGGAAATTTTGTCGTGTGGTGAGACGGAGGGGTTGACAAACCCTTGTGACTAGGGGATCAGAAAAGAAAGAGATGATAGGAAACAATGGTAGTCTGTGATTGCCCTGCCTTTCAGTTACATGAATTGTGAAAGATTCTAAAGCAGGATTGAAAAAAATAGTGTCTCCCAGGCTCCTTGGTGAGGCTATGAGGCATGGTGACTGATGGAATGATCCTGCCTTCCTGCAACCTGCAGGGATGCAGAGAAAAATATATGCTAAGCAGTGGCCATTGAGCAAAACATCTACTTTCACGAGTGATGTAATGCGAACCTTTGAATTCATTAGAGATAAAGAAGAACATCAGAAAGACGTGAAAGAACACGGGAGGGGGGAGGGGGATTGATTACGGGAAATCAATTCACCTGGTGTGCAGAGGTCAGCTTCGACCCTGAAATCATGGGGTGCTTCATGGTCATGTTCATCACATGTGACCCACACTAACACAAAGAGAAAAATAAAAGTATTAAAACTGTGATTGAAAGTCTGAATGGTATGTATTGGTTACCGTCAAGTTGTGCATGTATATTAGGTAATACTGGCTGTTCCTGTGGCTCACGGGCATCACAGATGGGTAAAGCTGTTGGTTGCTTCTCTCCTTTGCAAGCTTATATAGTGCCTTTTGGTATCATGAAAGCCAGTCTCCTTCAGGTTAGCTCTACTTCAGGAGCTTCAGGGCCCTGCATCTGAAATACATGGTCTTTTCAGCAAAAGCCGAAAAGATACATCTACAAAACAAAAATCTCACCTAAGACTCAGGCAATGCTTTAGGAGAGGTGGAGGAAAGATTATACAAGCCAGAGAAACAGAGTTTACTGTGAAATTGTGTTTCCTAAGAATGTCAGAAGCTACCATCATATAGTTCCCACCAAAACAACTTCATACAAATGAGTTGAACAAGGAAAACACACACACACACACACACACACAAAATGCTAAAGTAGACTTGGAAAAGCCCATGAGGGGTCAATCCTACACATAGAACTATAAATAATTAAGGAATGGTGAAAGTAGGAGAAACAGTTTCCAACAAAGAGAGTACCAAGTTGTTATCCAGTACCAAATGTTCGGTCATAAAATCATATTTACAAGTACCAATATACAGAATGAGAAGGTTGAATTTATGTACTTGGGAATATATATATATATATATATATATATATATATATATATATATATGTGTGTGTGTGTGTGTGTGAGCTAGGAAGAATATATGGAAGAGTTTGGAGTGAGGAAAGGGAGAGAGGATCATATAATTATAGTATACTATGAAGTAATAAAATAAATAATTTAATGCACCTAAATATTAATTGAGTTCTTTTCACTCACTGTATTACCATACAGTATAAGGCATGGCATGTTTATGGTAAGAGTGAATAAATTATTTTCATTTGTATATCCCGAGTCTTTTTTTAAATTTTTTTATTATTATTATTTTCTTTATTTACATTTCAAATGTTATCCCAAAAGTTCCCTAAACCCTGCCCCCCCCCGCCCCTGCTCCCCTACCCACCCACTCCCACTACTTGGCCCAGGCCTTCCCTTGTGCTGGGTCATATAAAGTTTGCAAGACCAAGGGGCCTCTCTTCCCAGTGATGGCCGATTAGGCCATCTTCTGCTACATATGCAGCTAGAGACACAAGCTCAGGGGGTACTGGTTAGTTCATATTGTTGTTCCACCTACAGGGTTGCAGCCCCCTTCAGCTCCTTGTATCCCGAGTCTTTTAATTAATGAAATCTCTTTACTAAAATAACTTCTATATACATTTATAAAATTTCTAGAGATTTAAGAAATAGTAGTCATTAGAAATTGAATATTATAGAAGATATGAGAATGGAGAAAATGTAAAATGAGTAAATACAAGGCAAGAAAAAATATTTTTTTAAAAAAAGTAGTTTATATAAAGGCAATTTTATGGGTGAGAGGAGACAGTCACAAAATTATACTGCAAAGATTAAGCAACAGCCACATAGGCCAAAAGCAATGCAAACTACTGGTACTGTTTGGTATTTCCCACCGGAGACAGATGATGAGAGACCACTGTGAAGGCGATGCAAGCTTTGGTTCCATGATACGGAAAAATGGCACTGGCCCTTCACTGGAAACTTACTAGTTTGTGACTAGCTTTAATAGTTACAGAATGAGCTTTTGAGGTTATAGGAGGAGACTTCCCACCAATGGTCCTACTTGGTTGCACACTCAATATACTACATTATCAACATTCAGGAAAGCCTGTGTTTGCTCATGAAGTTGAAACAACTGTTGATGCTGAAACCACCACTTTCTTCTGTAAGTTGAAGCCCTCGCAATGGGCCTCGTTTTCAATTCCAGAATTCATGCCTGGAGTTGATTGGCTAGGAAATCCCAATGAGTAAATTACTGATGTCGTTTCCAGAAACAATTAGAATTTTCAAGAATAATTGCTTTCTAATAATATTCACATTCTGGTCAAAAAAAATTTTGCTGCTGTTGGGCTCGTTATTGGAAGCTTATATTTTAAAATAATTATTCATGATTACTCATATTATTAGCCAACATAATAAAAAGGGGACTGTTAAATGCTTATCCTGAATAGGAAATAGATACTCTCTTTTTCAAGTCATGGGAATGATCTCAGAAAAGTAGAGGCAAAGAAGTAGTCTCTCACAGTAGACTGTTGTGGAATAAATGGCTCCAAAATGGTCATTACATTCTTGATTCAGGAACCCTGTGCACCCCCCATGTTGGGTGCCAGATATAAATGTTAATGCCAGTTTTATATCCTCAGATGGAGGAATGAAATGTGAACCATAACCTGTATTCTGTGAATACAGGGCTTGAGCTGAGGCCACAGCATTTCTATTTAACTATCCCGAGGGCTAAGCCCGGAAACTTCTAGGCTCTGTACAATCTAATCTTTTGCAAGTCCAGACCTTGGAGGCTTCAGCTACTGACCTCCTTCTGCTAACTTAGACCTACAACATTTCAGCCTCCATGATTTAACTGCTAAATAAGCTCACCCCCTCTAGCTATTTTTGAGCTCTTGGTAGCAGATTTAACTCAGCTTCTCTGGATCAAACTCCTTCCAAAGCAGGTTGATTCAAATTGACTTCCCTCAGCTTTTGACCAAATTGTTCTGCTTAGAAAGACTGCCTCTGAACTCTAAGAACTGAACTTCTTGAAGCTTAACTAAACTCTACTGTACTGAAGAGAAGTGAACTGAATGCCATCCACTCTCTCTGTCCACTTACACAGGAACTACACAGTATTCAATTTTGATTGACCTGACTATTCTTTGTGCTGCCCCCAAGTCTTTCATTTGAAATAATGTTTGCTTCATGCCAAAATATGTCACGTTTAGTTTTATAGAAGCCCACAGTTAAGAGACTTTGTACTTTTAAAATAGAACCCCATTTTACATTATAAAAGCAACATTGTACTTGGGCCAAGGGGTGGAATGTCATTATATAGAATCGATGTTTGCTTCTTGAGTTGACAAAGGGTTGATGTGAAATCACTTTCTAACTTGATTCAAACTAGCATCATCTAGGAAACCCTCAATAAGTACATTACTCTCACTCTGAAGTAAACTAAACAGATACCTAAAGTAATGTATGCTTTAGGCAAACAATCACTACTTAAGGCCGATATATACTAAAATGTCTGCCTTCTTGATGTTTTTAGTAGCTTTTACAGATATATCTTCTTTTGTATGTTTATCTATGTTACTTTGTGGAATGGTTTAGCTTCTAATTTATTCTGTGCCTTGGTCAGCAAACTTTTATTTTATTTTATTTATTTTGGTGATTTTGAAGTTCCCTCAGTAAATTCATAACATCAGTTAAAGTATAATCTATATACAAATACATAAGTGATTTTCATCAAATTCACAAGTATGTATTTTATACTATGAAGCACACATTTTAGAATAATCTCCCAAAGTTTACAACTGTGTGCTAGTGTATATTATCTTATATACATATATATATATATATATATATATATATATATATATGTATATGTATGTGTGTATATGTGTGATATTATGTCTGTTCCATTAATTTTTATTTTTCCACAGTTTCAGATTGCCTTCGGCAAGTTATACATTCAAACACTATCGATATAAGCAAAAGGCAATAACTTTTTCCAAATCTAGCCAATTTTTACATGATATACACAAAAAAGAACAATTTATAATTTTTAATCTAATAATCATCATAATATACTTCAAAATTATTTTATCTCTTATGCCTTTATAATATAATGAAATAACTAATACATTATGTTTTTCATTGCAAGTCCAGCTTTTTTATATTGCTGGACATTCTCAATACTCACCTTGATGTCTGTGTAGTCTTAGTATCCATAAAATTATAATGATTAGGTAATGTAGCAAATTGGGTTCATATATTGGCTTCAAATAATTTATATCTCTAAAGGATGTTGTTTTAATGTTGTTGTAGATGTGCCTTAACACATTTAATTAACCTCTGAATAATTCTTAGTGATTGAATACAGTGGTTAAGAGAGGCTAATCTGAAACATACTAATTATCATTTAAGATTTTATGCTAAACAGCACTCCCATTAGAAGTGTACAGGACATTATACATAATTACACCATTTTTCATCTCAAGTTAATACTAGTTTTTAAATGTTTAAAATAATAAATAGTGTTAAAAACTTGTTACTAAATCACTGCTTATATTTCCAAAACTGCATTTACCTGTTTCATGATTGGAGAGCACCTGTCATTTCTTTATTTGGTATATAATATTCTATGCCTTGATTAAAGCTTTTAACAAATGTCTAACGATTTCTTCAATCAAGGACCAAGTTTTTGTTTGTTTGGAGAATTTCCATCCTCATACTCTGCCTCACCCTATCACTTTCTGAGCACAGAGAAATCTCAGTTCCCAGGTTTGATACGAGAGCATCCATCACTCCTTCCCTATTGCCGCACAAACCCAGGCTTACCTATTTTCATTATTGACTTATCTACTTCTACCATATCCTTTACTCTGATTTAAATATAAATCTTACTGTGACTCGGTTATACCATATATTTTTCCCCATTTATTTGCCTAAAGGTCCCCCTCATCTCAGTTACATGAAAACATCTCAGAGCTACTTAGTTTTAATCTCACTTTCTCTTGGTTCTGTGATTATTTTTCCTGACCCCTCTATGCTTCAATGTCTATGTTGTAGTTCTTAACGTTAGAGTATGATAGAAATTTATATGGCAACTACCCAGTTACTGAAGAACCATTTCCCATTGGCATTTGTATGACCAATGGGAGCACAATGATTAATGAAACCAAGCAAATCTTCCTAGGAAGATTGCTTTAGGCATTCACACATTCTTATCCTGTAACAAAATACTGAATGACTTTAATGTAAATGTTGATAATATATTCTTTCATTACTGGGTTATTCTTACATATTATGGTAGTGTTTATGTGATCAATAAGCACCCTGAAATTTTTAATTAACATTATAGTACTGAGAATGCAAAATTTTCATGAAAAGCATATATAATATAGGTAAAATATCACTTTTTAATATCTGTGCAACGTATGATTACCAGTAATCTCTTAATAGTAGCTACCATATCCCTGAATTTCTCTCAACAAAGCCCAGCGAATTAAGAGTTAAGTTGGATTTTATTTTTCATTAACTACATAAAAATTGAGTGCTTAGCTAGCTTACATCTATGTATTTAACTGTAAGAGACAATTTAAAGAGGAAAGGACATGGATATAGCACTAGAAGCCCTGAATTTTTTTCCCTATCTTCTATTCACAAGGAGTAGGGAAAGATAATGATGAAATGCCTCTAAAGCCTGTTGATGGATATCCCTGGAAAGTAAAGGAGATTGTTAGGAGCAGTGGGCTGGAAGAACATAGATTAACTATGGTTTTGTGGGAAAAGCCACCAGCCATTATCTGAGTTTCTTCAGGGGTCAACATTGGAACACAGGTGAGGTCATCCTAGAAGAATTTCTCTCACATACCATTATCTATTAGTGTACACATTTTAAAGCACTAGTTTAATATACTCAATAAATATTAATAATTTATTGAGTTGCCTACATTAGAGAGGTGAGAATGCTGTTATTTTCATTTGATCAATAGGATACAAGAAAATATTATGTGACTTGATAATAGTAAAATCAAAAAGGGGATTTATGTTGGATTAGACAACATTTAACAATAAGCTATTCTCTGGGATTTGTTATTGACATTGAATCAGTCTGTAGGAAAGTTTAACATATCAAGATTCTATATGCAGTGGATCAGGAAGATAAAATTGTAATAAATACAATAATTTTGGTGTCAGTCATCTTCTAGTTTGCCAATAATTCTGTCACATAGAACTGTATGTGAAAAATTCCTAGTACATATCAGAATACTGTCAGAACAAAGTGTCACTCACGATTTGCTCTTATAATTTCTCAAATGGCAAATAAAATGTACAACTATATTTCTCTATTTGAATTAATTCTGATACAGAAGTTTTTGTGTTCTATCTCATAGAAGTGAAAATGATATGAATTAGGTGTCAAAGTCTAAGTTCAGGTCGGCTAATTGCTTAATATCTAATGTAAAGTTGGACAGAAATTTACAAAGGTCATATTCACTATGCACATCTGATCACCTTATTTTTGAACTTATGTATTAAAATCACAAGTTCTATAAAACCAGAAAAAAAATATTCTCACAGAAATACAAGAATGTATTTGTTTTAATGCAGTACTGACAGAAGAAATGTAGCAATTAAAATTTGCTTAGCTTATAACTTGTTGTGAGTTTGTAGATGGCATATAATGTTCTTTAGACTAAGAAAGGGAGAATTGAAATAGATGATTGAGAAGCTTAAATATGGCATAAAAAAGTTCTTTTTTGAGGATGTGTATTCATTGCCTTCCAGTGACAGAAAATATAAACACCAGATGTGCATAACATTTGACACATGTAACTACAAAAGATTCACGAAGCTTCTGAATACTGAAAAAAAAAGAAGTATTTGGAATTACTTTCAGATAATGTAAAAAAGTAAATGATGAAAATAGAAATGATGACATCATTCAGTGTTTAGAATAGAATAGAGTAGAATATTAATAGAAACCATCTTCTACGTGCCTATTCATTTTCTTATTCACTATAACTGTAAATGTTAGTTCATAAATGAAACTTGAACAGAGTGGCACAGTGACAATGCACTACTCAAAGGGGAGTGCATTTAAATAAAACTTCATCGTGTTTATGTGTCCATTTGCATTGTTTTTGAAATGGTAATTTGATGGCTAACTACTAAATTATCCTATATGTACTGAAAAATTTATAGTTTCAATTGCGACCTGACAGCATTTTATAAATGGTTTGCATAAATAGATCAATATATGATATATGAAAGAAAAGTATATGGCACAAAATTACATTAACTTTTAAAGTTAGTTTTCTAATTATTTTATTCCAATATTAATTATGATTAAAATTTGATTTAAATTTAGAATAGGATTCAAATAAGAGGAAGACATTTTCTGGTGCTCAAGAAATGGTTCAGCAGTTAAGAATACTGACTGCTCTTCCAGAGTTCCTGAGTTCAATTCCCAGCAACCACATGGTGGCTCACAACCATGTGTAATGAGATCCAATGCCCTCTTCTGGTGTGTTTAAAGACAGCTACAGTTTACAGCTCACATAAATATAATTTAAAAATCTTTTTTTAAAAAAAATGAGAACAAGAAATGCTCTTGCAAGAGAAAGACATTTTCTAACTCTTAAATTAACCATGTGTTTTACTTATGTCGTAAAATTGACATTAAAAGTATCTGAGCAATATGATTACGATGTGGTTTCTAGAATATACAAAAATAATTGACTGTCCTTGGTAATGAAGTTTCCTAGTTCCTTGAGAAGTGACCAAAGTGAATAAGATATAAAAATATAGAGGGATTGTCATATTTAATAAAACTTTGTATTAATTTCTTTCATCTATTGACGAGAGATCAATAATGCTTGGTAGTAAATATTTAAGTGTGGAAGTTCAAAGAACAAAACATGATGACTCAACATACCTACTATCTTCTTCCTCAAAGTACAGAATTTTGTGCCATTCAGCTACAGTATGAAGTTGGATGTTTGCCTCTAATGAGGTGCAGTCAGATTTGGGTTCTGTGTTTTAGCATGAGAAGCAGATAATCTTGTTGTATCATCATATTTGGCATTAAACAAAAGAGATAGCTATGATACATCTGCTAATAGTCGAAGTAATTTAAATAAAAACTACATTGTATCAAATATTCTTTCTCCAAGGAATTTTTGTATATTATGTTGGGTATAAGTTTCATAAAGTGAATTGGTTATCTCATTCCATATATGATAATGAGGCTGAGTGAGGCTCCTTGATATATGGTAGAACCAAACCACAATTTATTCGAATAAGCACTGGCAAGGACATCTGGTTCAGAAGCCTGCCCTGTCATAGAATTAACATGTTTGAGTTCGCTCTTTTCAAATTCTGCTGCTGGTGAAGATTAAGTAGTTTCCTGTAATGAGCAACAAAGTACTTCACACCATGAATCTTTATTCTTAGTGATTAAAAGCAGGGAAACTTTTCTGCATCTCAGTATTACTGAAATAATATATCACTATCAATCATATAGTGGAGATGAAAAGCTATGGGGTAGTTGGACTTTGAGTTGGTGCATTTGGATAACAGATTTTTTGTACTAGAATTTCAGGAATTTCTTAAGTGTACCAAACATACCTCAACCAACAAACTATGTATTTTTGTGTTGAAGAATGCCCAATAATTATGAATTTAAAAATCAAATTAATAAATAAATTTGAAAAATATATATATGAAATCAAAGATGTGTGGATTAAAAATGGTTATGATTGAAAGGTTTTAAGAAGTCTTGGTTTAGAGTAATACTGGCTTTATGAATCATCTATCATTACTGGCTGAGTCAACTGGTGGTACCGGTGAACATCTCAGCTTGATATCCTATAAGCCATATAGAATGCTTAACTCTAAACTATGAGGGTTAACATTTTAATCTTTTACATAGAAGTATATTTCATAGTATAATATTTTATGCTTAATATAACCAAGAATTAAGTAGTAACAAATTTACTATTTCTCAAATTATGTTCACAAAATAATCCTAAAGCATTATTATACAATTTTTCTCTACCCTATATGTTGACTGGACAATATTAATATATAGATGGTGAATATTTATCTTTTAATCTCCTAAATTCATGAAGCAAATTATGATCACCAACAACACCATGAACTGTAGTTTATGACAATGGGAAATGAATTTTTTATCCATTAATCACCATAGATTTTATCTGCTACAGTAATCCTGTGATTCTAATGTGTTAATCTGAACTTCCTAGGTTGTGATTATGATAGCTGGAGGAGTAACATTTGAGTTTTAATAATATTAGATGAGGCCAAGAAGAATGACTGTTATCGTAGATTTATAAAGCAGAAGTGTGGTATCATTATTTTTGTCTCAATTTGTGTTATGGTTTGTATATAACATGTCCGAGTAAAGACATGTGCTGAAAGGTTTGCACACCAGCTGAAAGCCTTTGGAGAAAGGACTGTATCATGTAAAGCTAACATAATCCATTGATAAATTCATAGCTTAACAATATCTTAAGAATCTTAGGCCAAACTGGAGAAAGCAAAACATTGGAGATTTGACATGAAGCATACATCTTCAAAGGTGAGACAAGTCATCTGTCTTGAGCTCTGTCCCTTCTCTATATTTCTGTCACTTTCCCTACTCGCTTCTTTCTCAAAATCATCAGGTAAGCAATTTGTTCCACCACTACATTATTTTGTATCTTCTATGATGTTCTCCATCATTTTGAGCCCAAAAGTCATGAATCCAGCTGAAGACATATGGACTGGAACTCTTGAAAACATGGACATTATTAACCTTCACTTCGGCATGTACCTCTCTGTTAGATATTTTTCATATAGCAGTGCATTGCAATCATAACATGTAATACCCTAAGTCATGGTTTTATGTTTTAATGACTACTCTATCAAGTAATATAGCCAGTCATACTTTCAGATTTCTCAGCCTCCACAATGACAAATAATAAATTGATTTTCTTTATAAATTATCCAATATCAGGTGTTCAGTTATAGAAATATAAACATTAATCCAGTTAACATGTCTTGTATTATTTGCCTCTCTCCTCTTGTACCCCTAAGACATCTGTATTTCCTTGGCAGGAATTTCTTTTAACAGCATCATGTACAATAGCTGAGTTTTACTTCAATGAGATTAATTTAGATGATATGCCCACTCCAAGTTTGATCACATTTTATTACCTGGATTCATTCTCTAGACCTACAGCTGGGGCTAGGAGTAATCAACTTCTATTAAGTACAGAGTACAGTGCTGAGCGACTCAAAGAGGAAAGTACAGCCACCCAAGTAAAATGTCATTATGTTGTCTAGAATGACAGGTCCTGGAATCTGTGAACAAAACTTCTGCAATGCTGACTACCCTGCAGAGGTAAAGAAAAAAAAAAAATCCCGGTCTTTTATATGTAGATTTAGCACACAAATTAGGGAAGTATAGTCAGTGTGAATCTAATATGAAAAGTGGATGGTAGACCTTAAAATTTCTTGGTACAAAGAAACCAGCTCTTCATAGAAAGACCCTTAATATTGTTTATACTTTAAATTTGAGGAAGACATAACTTTGGCCATTTCTAGTAAAGGTTTGTGGGAGAGGAAAACAAATGTAATCTCTGTCAATCAAAGGTCTCAACTAAGCTACAGCCACATGAAAACACGATATGTATAAATGGCAACTGGGTAACTAAATAATCAAGTACTCTATTTTACAGTTGTCACTAGGATAGGCCCAAAGTGGGATCCAGCTTAAGGGGTGGCCCCAAAGTGTGACACTATTTATTTATTTATTTTACCACTCTTATATTGGATAGTTTCTTTTTTTTTAATTAGATATTTTCTTCATTTACAATTCAAATGCTATCCCAAAAGTCCCTTATACCCTCNCCCCACCCTGCTTCCCAACCCACCCACTCCCTCTTCCTGGCCCTGGCCTTCCCCTGTATTGGGGCAAATAATCTTTGCAAGACCAAGGGCCTCTCCTCCCAATCATGGCTGATTAGGTCATCTTCTGCTACATATGCAGCTATAGACACGAGATGGGGGGTACTGCTTAGTTCATATTGCTGTTCCTCCTATAGGGTTGCAGACACCTTCGGCTCCTTGGATACTTTCTCTATCTCCTCCATTGGGGGTCCTGTGTTCCATTCAATAGATGACTCTGAGCATCCACTTCCGTATTTGCCAGGAACTGGCATAGCCTCACAAGAGTCAGCTATATCACGATCCTGTCGGCAAAATCTTGCTGGCATATGCAATTGTATCTGTGTTTAGTGGTTGATTATGGTATGGATCCCTGGATGGGGAGGTCTCTGCATGGTTCTTCCTTCTGTCTCATCTCCAAACTTTGTCTCTGTAACTCCTTACATTTTTTTGTTCCCCATTCTAAGGAGGGACAAAGTATCCACACTTTGCAAACAATTCTAAAGATGTTTACAAATTCTAAATCAGATAGAGGACTAATATCCAATATATATATATATAAAGAACTCAAGAAGACAGACTCCAGAAAACCAAATAACCTTATTAAAAAATGGGGTACAGAGCTAAACAAAGAATTCTCAACTGAGGAATACCGAATGGCTGAGAAGCACCTGAAAAAATGTTCAACATCCTTAATCAACAAGGAAATGCAAATCAAAACAACCCTGAGATTTCACCTTACACCAGTCAGAATGGCTAAGATCAAAAATTCAAGTGACAGCAGATGCTGGTGAGGATTGCAAGCTGGTACAACCACTCTGGAAATCAGTGTGGCGGTTCCTCAGAAAATTGGACGTTGTACTACTGGAAGATCTAGCAATTCCTCTCCTGGACATATACCCAGAAGATCCTCCAACATGTAATAAGAACACATGTTCCACTATGTTCATAGCAGCCTTATTTATAATAGCTAGAAGCTGGAAAGAAACCAGATGTCCCTCAATAGAGGAATGGATACAGAAAATGTAGTACATTTACACAATGGAGTACTACTCAGCTATTAAAAACAATGAATTTATGAAATTCTTAGGAAAATGGATAGATATGGAGGATATCATCCTGAGTGAGGTAACCCAATCACAAAAGAACTCATGTGATATGCACTCACTGATAAGTGGATATTAACCCAGAAACTTAGAATACGCAGGATATTTTCTTATTCACATTTCAAGTACTATCCCCTTTTCCTGATTCCTCCAGGAAAACCTCTATCCCATCCCACCTTTGCCTGCTTCTACGAGGGTGTTCCCCACCCACCCAACCACTCCTGCCTCCCCGCCCTCACATTCCCTACACTGAGGCATTGAACCTTCACAGGACCAAGGGCCTCTCCTCCCATTAATGCCCAATAAGGCACTCTTCTGCTATATATGCTGCTGGAGCCATGGGTCCCTTCATGTGTACTCTTTGGTTGGTGGTTTGGTCCCTGAGAGCTCTGGGGAGGTCTGATTGGTTGATATTGTTGTTCTTCCTATGGGGATCAAACTCCTTCAGCTCCTTCAGTCCTTTCTCTAATTCTCTAACCCTGTGCTCAGTCTAGTGGTTGGTTGTGAACAATGCACCTCTGTATTTGTCAGGTTCTGCCAGAGCCTCTCAGGAAACAGCTATATCAAGCTCCTCTCAGCAAGCACTTCTTGGCATCCAAAATAGTCTCTGCCTTTGGTGACTGTATATAGGATGGAACCCCATGTGGGGTAGTGTCTCGATGGCCTTTCCTTCAGTCTCTGCTCCACATTTTGTCTCTGTATTTGCGCCCATGAGTATTTTTTTGACATTTTTTTTTACACTGACACCCCACACACATACAGAAACTACAATCATCCATTATCCCATTACACCAAATTAACCATTAAGTATTTTTCAAATATTACCCTCGGACACTTAATAATTTTTTCTGTCTGCAATTTTTTATTAGATATTTCTTCATTTACATTTCAAATGCTATCCCAAAAGTCCCCTATCTCCTCCTGTCCTGCTCTCCAACCCACCCACTCCTGCTTCCTGGCCCTGGTGTTCCCCTGTACTGGGGCATATGATCTTTGCAATACCAAGGGCCTCTCCTCCAATTGATGGCTGACTAGGCCATCCTCTGCTATATATGCAATTAGAGACACAGTTTTTGGGGGTACTGATTAGTTCATTTTGTTGTTCCTTCTATAGCGTTGCAGACCCCTTTAGCTCCTTGGGCACTTTCTCTAGCTTCTTCATTAGGGGCCCTGACTATAAGCATCCACTTCTGTATTTGCCAGGCACAGACATAGCCTCACAAGAGAGAGCTATATCACGGTCCTGTCAGCAAAATCTTTCTGGCATATGCAATAGTGTCTGGGTTTGGTGGTTGTATATGGGATGGATCCCCAGGTGGAGCAGTCTCTGGATGGTCCTTCCCATGAGTATTTTATTATCCCTTCTAAGAAGTACCGAAACACCCACACTTTGGTCTTCCTTCTTCCTGAGCTTCATGTGGTTTGTGAATTGTATCTTGGGTATTCTATGCTTTTGAGTTAATATCCACTTATCAGTGAGTACATACCATGTGTGTTCTTTTGTGATTGTGTTGCCTCACTCAGGATGGTATTTTCTAGTTCCATCCATTTACCTAAGAATTTCATGAAGTCATTGTTTTTAATAGTTGAGTGGTACTCCATTGTGTAAATGTACCATATTTTCTATATCCATTCCTTTGTTGAAGGACATATGTTTTTTTCCAGCTTCTGGCTATTGTAAACAAGGCTGCTATGAACATAGTGGAGCATATGTCCTTATTATATGTTGGAGTATATGTATATGTTCATAATTTGATTGCCTACATATTTTATAAATATTTGGCTTTTATTTCTTGTGTGGTAATTTACATTAATTCTTCAACAAAGGTTTCCTTTTTTCATTTTTATTTAAACTTTTTTAAAATTCTAGATATTATCCCCTTCCCAGACTACCCTCTAACTCTTCCACATTCTATACCTCCTGCCCCTCTCATGTCCATGAGTATATCCCCACCCCTCTAACCCCTACCCCACCAGTACTCTCCACGCCTTGGGACCTCCAGTCTCTCTTAACCATGGAGTGCTCACAAAACGGGACCTATCATGACTTCCCTCCTAATGACCCAACAAGCAGATGAAAGGGTCAGATGCAGATATTTACATTCAACCAATGGACAGAAGCTGCTGACACCTGTGGTTGAATTAGCGAAAAGTTGGAAGAAGCTGAGAAGCAGAGTGACGCTGTAGGAAGACCAGCAGTCTCAATTAACTTGTACCCACAAGATTTCTCAGACATTGTGCTGTAACTCAAATACCATCATACATCATGTGTGCTCTTATTCTTTGATATGTAAACTTATATTTGAATGATAAAGATGAATTTTTTGATTATGCTTTTTTTTGAAAAATTTTAAAATTTATTTATTTATTATTATTTTCTTTATTTACATTTCAAATGCTATCCTGAAAGTTCCCTATACCTCCCCCCGCCCCTGTTCCCCTACCCACCCACTCCCACTACTTGGCCCTGGCCTTCCCCTGTGCTGGGTCATATAAAGTTTACAAGACCAAGGGGTCTCTCTTCCCAATGATGGCCAATTAGGCCATCTTCTGCTACATATGCAGCTAGAGACACAAGCTCATGGGGTACTGGTTACTTCATATTGTTGTT
>NC_034608.1:66553381-66566070 GCF_900095145.1 Mus pahari
GCATTAGTATCTGGGTTTGGTGGCTGATGATGGGATGGATTCCCGGATGGGGTAATCTCTGGATAGTCCATCCTTTCATCTTAGCTCTAAATTTTGTCTCTGTACCTATATCCTTTCATGGGTAGTTTGTTCCTTGTTCTAAGGAGGAATGAAGTATCCATAACATACATTTTGTGGAAAAATTCTGAGTAAAGAATCCAGTGCTAATGTCAAACAGCTTAAAAATGTAAATCAATATCACTGTGACATATTTGTTATACTAAACTCTTCTACATCTCTCTAAAATACATTTCTCCATATTTAGTGTACAGGATATACCGAAGAAGTTAACAATGTGGTCTTCTCATATTTGTGTAGTATTCCTTAAAAGATTCAACCATCACAGGACATATCATCATAGATATAAATTGCCAACGATAAAACTGTAAGTATGTCTTGGAAAAAAAATCATCACTATATATCACAGTAGTGTGGCTGTAACTCCTGCTTTTTTTTTTCAGTATTTTCCACAATGATCCTTCAGCAGGTGCATGCTGAGAGAAGCAGTGTACAGAAATGGCTTGTGCAGAGCATTCAGCTCTCCTCACACATGATTCGCCATCAAATTCTTGCCTGCCTTGGCCTTGAAATAAAACAAATTCTAAAGGAAGCACTCTCCTTGTTCCATTGGCATAATTTCAAAGAGTCAATTAAATTGCTTTACAGGAAGATTCCTCAAAGCAGCACAAAAAGTATGCTCAAGGAAAATGAAGAGACAGCTTTTATTACTATAATAGAAAAGGTAGAAGAGTCACGTGTTTCCATGAATTTCTGTCCTCACCTTCTTAATGTATTCATGTTGCTCTAGATCCCTTTGAGAACACCTGACGTGGAAATAGCATTGTTTCCTGATACCTTTATACCTGCTTGAGTTGCCAACAAAGACACACAAAACAGGCAGATGAGCTCATAGAAAAGAAATGGTGGAAATACATAGCTAAAATCATAACGACTTGACATCTTATCGAATGATACTGTTCCACTGACTTATAGGGGACATAGGCAAACTGTGACGTTTTAAAATTTAATTTAAAAAAAAAGTAATTTTCGGTTCCCTGGTTATTATTTGTGTGAGTGTCGAACAATTCTCCGAGGACTGATGGCCCTAAGCAGAATCCAAGAAAGCAGTTTTCCCTGCAGGCTTGGCTTTCAAAGAGAGTCACTAGGATCCCAGGAGCTATGATGGTTCTCTCTGAGGAATTTGCTCCTGAGGAGGTAGAGGAAGCTGATTCTTTGCTTCTATGGTGTGCTCAGAGAAGCGTAATTGTGAAACAAGTAGGATGTGTGTTCCTACAAACCCAAAACTGTACTGAATACTTAATATCCGTTCGTTTGCAGCTGGGAAGTAGCCCCTGAATATGAAAAGCAAGGGAAGGGAGAGGGGATTAAAAATGTAGAAGCTCATGTTTAAGGGAGTGTTTTAAACTAGAAGTCATTGTAAAGATAGTCCCTTCCGCAACCACACTGTCTGTTTCTTGAAAGGGATGGGGTGGTTGTTGAACATTAAAACGCATTGAAAAAAATAATCATTTGGGTATGTCAGGGTTTACAGTCTTATGTTGAAACAGTGAAATTTCTCCTCATACTTAGCATAGAAGAAAATTGTAGGTGCTACGGGGTAAAGATGAGTGGTAAAGCACTTGGTTACTGTATGCAAATTTTGGGTTCAGTCAAAGCATTTTTAAAAAGACAAAGTAACAAGACAGAAAATTCTTGTTTCATAAAGCAAGTCTCTACTACAGAAGTTTAGTGTGATGATATTAGATTGTTTTGCAGTTCTGACTATAAGAAAGATGCATTAAAATTTTTCACTTTTATTTACCAATATACACATCTATTTACTTGAGAAAGCACACTCTCTAAAGATAGGGTGCTGTTCACGGGATTGTTGATTTGGCATATTCTATTGCCTTTATAGCCAACGTTCAAAATATGCTTTTTTCTTCACACCATGAAAATTGCATTGTGATTCAGTAGGGGACATTGTGACTCATATTATCTGACAATTTAGTTTTGTTCCAGGGAGGTTAGCATGCTTCATTTTTATTATCTGTTTATAAAAGTCACAATCCCTACTTCAAAGTTGTGAATTCCAAGTCTCTTTCTACTGTATATAAAACTCAACTTTTTGGAAAATCACCACGGTAAAGAGGTGATAACAAACCGTTGTTCTTATTTCTTCTTTTGACTGGTGTGGTCTGTCTTCAGGCTGTATTATTGTTATTGTTATTGTTATTATTATCATCATACTAAATTGCTACCACCCATTCTTTGTCAAATCTACACTCTGGGCTTGAACAATCCTATGAAACTGCTTCTAAAACTATGAAATAAAGTCTCAACTTCAAACATAAACTTTTTTTTTTTTTAAGATTTATTTATTTATTATATGTAAGTACGCTGTCTTCAGACACTCCAGAAGAGGGCGTCAGATCTTGTTACAGATGGTTATGAGCCACCATGTGGTTGCTGGGATTTGAACTCCGGACCTTCGGAAGAGCAGTCGGGTACTCTTACCCACTGAGCCATCTCACCAGCCCTCAAACACAAACTTGATAGCCTATTTTGCTGCATGCTATCGAACTTTCAAATTGACAGCATGTGCTAGGCAGGGTACTTGGAAAGGGAAGGCATCAATGGCACTACCCAGTGCTGTGCCCTTTAAGCTATGATAGTGATGTGCCAGACAAAACATCAGTGCAGTAGTGGCACTCTCTAGTGGGCCACCTTGGAGTATGCTCCACAAAAATAATTTATGTCTGGTGCCATAAACCTAACTAAAATCCCATGAGTCGGGAGGTCATATGCCCTAGGGTAGGACTTAACTATTATTATTTTATTAAGTAGGCAGGTTGTTAAATTGCCTCCTAACTATATTTATGCTCATAATCTTGGGTTGCTTTCCTCCTTGGGTTGTTGTTTTATTTTTTTTTTTAATTTGATTTGATTCTGTTTTTCTTTTATATTGCTTTGAGCACTGAATAATGTGGGGACTCACATCCCCTCAGAATCCTGGGAAGAATTCACTGTGAGTGTTCATCCCTAAATGGGACATCTTTAGCAACCTTCTTGGGTAATGTAGTAGAAGTTGATAAGGAGGAAAGAATCTAAAAGTATACAAGGCAGATAGAGAGCAGAGCTGTGAATCACTATCTTCTGGGTGTGATTTGGTCACTGCTCTCATAAACTCAACAGATGCATGGATAGGCACAAAGTAAAGTTTCAGGGTTAATGAGAGGGAATCTCCCGTCCCTGTGTAGGTATAGCAATTGGCTGGTTATTGGAGAGAAAGAAAAATTCTTGGGGGTTCATTCCATTGGTAAGTTTGCTATGTTCCACCATTGGGTGTCCGTCTCATAACATCAATGCATTTATGGGAAGCAATGTTTGGAATTATGGGATTAGAACAAAAATAGAGACATAAAAATTGAGTGAGAGATATTTGGGGAGAGCCTGGACAGAATTTGAATGGGAAGCTTAATTAGGATGATATGAACATATTCCATACCATATATTACAAACAAACAAAAGGCCTCTTCTCTTATTCACTTTAATGCTGATTTTCTACCCTGTGCATTAACTAAACTAAAACATGAGGTCCTATGAAAGTTAGTTTACACTGGAATTTCCTCTGTCACTTTAGTGACTTTTAAATACTTTATTTTAATTCATGTTATTGTATGTGTATATGCATGGACATGTGAATGTATTTGTGTGATGGTTTATACAGTGAATATTCTAGAATCCACAAAGTATATTTCCTCTGCCCAATTACTCATCTTCAGGGATACACAGTAACTATGAACAGACAAAATGTAACCCAAAAAGTTGTATCTATTGCAGCTAATTAAAGATTTAGGATCTGAGTTGTAACATAGTAGCAATATATATCTCCTACTCAAATATATAGACAACTTTCTTAGCTTGAGAGTCATATACAAGCAAGCAGTACTACAGTTTGTAATGGGACATTTGTTTTTTTTTTTTTAAATATACCTCTGGTTTTGAATGACTATAGTATTCGAAACAATATCATTCACTTGTACCAAAACTGATAGAAATGTGCAGGTATTTGTAGCCTTCATTTGTCATTAAAAATAGGAAAGAAAGAAAGAAAGAAAGAAAGAAAGAAAGAAAGAAAGAAAGAAAGAAAGAAAGAAAGAAAGAAAGAGACAAAGACACCATAGCTACATCTGTATTTCATTTAGTGAATGTAGAAATGTTTTTCCCTTAAATATTTATGAACAATTTAGAAGCACTTTATTCTTCAATTTACATTTGTTGAAGCACTTTGCTGAAACACCTTTATGTGCAGAAAACCCTTACAACCCTGCTTCAAATTTTGCAGTATCTTATCCTCAGGTAGAATCATTTCTCTGATGTGATCAAAACAGAAGCCATGGTTTTTAATGTGGATCGCCAGTTAATATCAAATCATCCTTGAATTAAACTGATGATATGCAAAACCACAGGAGAATTAACCACTTAGCTGATGTAACTTAGTAAAAAAAAGTCAAGATTTAGAAAATAAATTAGAAATTAAACTTTCTTCTACTCATGTATTATGGCAGTTTTTCTTTTCATGCACAAAAATTACACAATTGTCTTGTCTCAAGGTATCTATTTTCCCCTCTGAATCACTGACAGGATTATTATTTGTATCTTTGTCAATGCTAAATAAATTGCACCTTTATAAATTAGTGCTTACCTCAATGAACTCTGCAACAAGAGGACCTATAAATAAATTAAGTACCTGAAAATCAGTAATAAAAGGAGGGTGAAGAGATTATTCTATTCTTTTTGCTAATATTTAATCACACTTGCAAATTTTCACTCCACAAAATTGCTTTTACATTTTTATCATTTCCTGTATCACCGAGAATAAGATAGCATTCAATTTATGAGGAATGGAGAATTAACAAGAGGAACCCTAAGCCTGTGGCAAGTTAGACCTACCACTAGGAAATATTAGCAATTACAATCTACCAGTATTATTGTATGCACTTGAGTCTGAGTAATATTATTCTGGTTGGTACAAGGCTTTATGTATAGGTAGAAAGTAAGAATGAAGGCTTTACTTAAAAGAATGAAAAGAGGACAGAAATATAAAAAGTATTTCTTTAGGCATTGACTGCTTTTATCACGAGATTCCCTCAACATGCTTTGTTTGACTTCACTCACTACTGGATCCTATCAGAAACCCTGTTCTCTCCATTCCTAAGGTGGATTTCTGCTGTGTGCTTCAGTGGTCCGTGTTTGCAATACCAGTCGGCTTGAGGAAGAAGCAGGACAATCAGCCTTGGCTATCTATAGCAAATTTGAGAGCAGCACAGTCTAGTCAAGACGATTTCAAGAAACAGTTTACCCACAAAAAGAAAGAGACCAGATGGAATTCACTGTGCACCAGAGATGAGACCATACTCTGCCTTTGGGCCATCCCATTGCCATGAACACCCTGGCTCTGAAAGTTATATAATGATGCAATGCATGTTTCCATATGAGACTTAGCAACTTATTAAGAAAAAGCAAATCTTCCATATCTACTCTGAAAAGTCTGTCAGTAAATATGAAGTAGACAGAATAAGGAAAATAAGGTACGCCATGAGGCAAGTGACGTGAGTCTGGCAGAGTTCAGCCTAGAGCTGGTCTGGAGTAGTTTTCAGCACCCGTAGGTGAGATGAACTTGTAGATACAAGTATGTCAGAGGCAGAGACTGGAGAGAGTCATGAACCCTGGAGTTAAGGCCAGACCACAGCCAAATTTCAAAAACTGAACCAAACAAATAACCAAAGCAACAACAAACCATACAGAGCAGTAGCAACCCAAGAAAGAAACACAAATCTGGCATTAAGAGGTTTTGGCAGAGTGAAGAGGATCCTAAAGAAATGAGAGAGAGGTGTAAGCGTCAATTTTTCTGCTTCTATCTGATAATAGTTATCTTTTATAAGAATGTGGTACCTGGGTATATATGTCTACCCATGACGAGATGCTATAGGTTAACAGGAGTGTCCTCCATTCATCCCCTTATCTTCAGTCACTTAATCATTTCCTGAATAGGGAGCTCATTGTCTAGTGATATTGACTAGAGAGTGAACTTAAGGAATCCATTGCCTTCCAAGGTCGCTTAGCACCCACCTTTTCATACTTGACCTGATTTGCCTTCACTACCAATTCTGTTGTGATTGAGGGCTGTGAGCTCAATGTTTATATGGGAGTACTGCATATCTGGAACCTTATTTTTCTCTTCATTTCTGAAAAGTACTTCCAAGCTAGTGATAGCAAAACAAAACAAAACAAAACTCACATCCTTTCTCAAAAGAACATTCTAGTTTTATGTAGATTTTGTGTGTTTGCTTGTTTGTTTTGGTTTTTGTTTGTTTGTTTGTATTTTGTTTTCTTTAATTCACCTTCATTTTCTCAGTCTAGTCTGTGGAACTGGGGCAAATGCATGTCTAACTGTTGAAACAAAATTTGTTTCAAATTACAAACTCATCATTGCCAAGTACATTTAAAAGAACAGAGAGCATCAGAGAAAACAGAGACATGCCTACCCATGATGATACATTTCTAAGTGATGTTGAGATTCATTATATCTTATGCTGCTTGGTAAATTACACCTTAAAAGAAAAAAGTCTTATTGCATAATAGTTAAGTTATATATAGGCATCTTATATAACTTATTTAGACTGGCGTAATAGGGACAATAAATCTTTCTAAGTGAAATGTTTATAAATATGTCGGGTAATGTGTACTAGTTTAAAGAAGTAATGCTTTAATTTTAAAATAATGTTCAAATTTTAGTCATTTAACAAGGTTATTGAATAACCTAGTATTCTATAATAATTAGCATAAATTGCAAGCTAACCTTGGATGAATATATGCAGATGAACTTTTACTGCACTATAAAGTCAGAGATACATTTTAATGTCATCCTTGAATTCTTTAGTAATGACCCATTTTCTATGTAGTACCAAACATAAAACTCAAAAAAACCCTGATCTATGAATGTAAAATTAACAACACACATGTTCAAATTTGAAAATACATGAAATGAGTGCAGCACTTCATGTAATGTGCACTTACCATTGCTCTCTAACTTTATTGTAAAAATATATTTTAGAATAGTTTATTTATAAATTGATTTAAATTTATTAAATAAACCATTATAATTATAATTAAAATAATTTCAAAGTAAATTTGGGATTTCTTCAGTACTTGTTATTTCATAATATTTATCATTTAAACTATTTTAATGTCCCTATTATATAATTTCAACCACTGTATCCAGTTATTTTTCACAAAGACAAACTATTAAAAGCCCTACTATATTTCCAGATGTTAGTGTTTTACAATACAATGTATTTGGTCAGCATTCATAGCTCGAATGAGAAAAAAATGGTGCTATGAAGTATTTTAAATCATTATGTTTCATTTCTGTTTCCTTGTACACTGGCCATTCAAAGAGCTAGGTACAGGCCTATACTGTGTCTTCTCAGATCCAGCAAGACTGGAATTTGTAAATTGTAAGGACATCATAGTATCACATTAACTCATATCTGATGCATCCAAATTTATAATTATTGGAGGTTATTTTGTCGTAAATTCTGAGCCTTGTAAATGAGGATGGGCATAACATACTAATAATCACTAAGCTGAAATATTGTTGACTACATTTTTATGTCACCTATACCTTCATGTACTTGACATGAGAAATTTGAAGTACTTCCTGCTTTCCATATTATATTTAAAAGTTAATGTTTAGAGAAAATAGTGTAAGCATATTAATAATAAAATTATTAATTTATAAACCTTGTTGAGTACTTACTACTTAGATTACATTTATTACTATATTTAACAAGTATCATTTTTACTCTATAGGAAATACATTATCTCAAGAATTGTTTCAACATCAGGAACCTTGTTATCTCTAAGTTACCTTGAAATAATCAACAGGTATGTTAGACTTTGGAATATGTCTAAAGGAATATCCAATATTTACAGTTTTACATTCTTTAAAAATGCAATAACGGTTATAATGTATGATATCTCCATAGGTGCTGAATGTCTGATGAGACCTGTGGCATTTTTTCTGTCATTTGCATTTGGGAGGAGATATAGGCTAAGCAGATTCATATGTACATTGGAGACACATTGATACTATGCACTGGAAAATATAAAACATGATACAAGAGCAACAAAAGAGACCTAGAAGAATGGGTATTTAATAATTTACAAACCACACAATTATAAATTTAATGTCTTCTCATACTATATGATCAAGAAACTTTGTAAACAAGTTTAGTGTTTTAAAGTGTGTATAAGCAAATAAATTGGAAAAGGATGCTATTCTGGTTGAGAACGTGTTTGTATTTTCTGAAAAGATAAGAAAAGATAAGAGTACTTTAAAATTTTGATTTAGGGGGACTCGAAATATTAACACTTTCAAAGACAGTTTTATTATTTCTGAGTCTTCTGATTTCTTGTGAACATTTTATACATTTTCTACATGTTTTGATATAGAAGAAAAGTTAGATAGATAGATAGATAGATAGATAGATAGATAGATAGATAGATAAATAGATAGATAGAATAGATACAGATATGGATACAGACATATAGTAAAAAGATATCATATCCCTAAGGCATTAAGTATTTAAAAAATTTAAATTCCTGAAATATTCTTATAAGATCATTTTTCTGTCTTTAGCGCAAAGAGAACAAAATTAAACTTGGCAAGCAGGTATCTCACAGATTCTCAACACCATGCAGCAGATTGAATGTTACAAACTTGAGATTTAATCCCCCTCTTGCCAGAGTTCAAATATTACAGCAGACCATCAATCTCAGGTAATTTTTATTAGTCTTAAGTCTTCAAATAATGGGTTGGTGAATATTTGATAAGTTAATTTGGTGTTTTAGCTGCTCCTTTAGCTCGCTAGCAGAGTGCTTGTTTAGGATAGGAAAGGCATTAGATTTGATCAACAACTCTGGGTCAGAGCAGGGTAGTAAGATTTTAGGCCAGTGTTAGAAAACAATAACATTGAAGTCTGAGCATAAAACTCAAACATTCAAAAGAGAAATAAAGAAAAATAAAGAGATACTATAATCATAAAGAAAAAATGATATTGGTGAGTTTAAAGGAAAGCTGAAAAGGGGGATGAGAATTCATTTAAAATGGTAGAATTTCTCAGATCTTGACATGGTGATAATTTAAAGACAGAAATGAGTAACCGCTGAAGAAAAGACGTGGAAATAGAATCATGCTCAACATGATGTGCTTTCATTATTTCATATTCATCATACACCCATTGTCAAATAATGATCTTAAAAGAACATTTAATTTAAAATCATGTTCACACGATTTGAGATGTAGGCAACCAGAATGTTAAAAGGTGATGAGCCACAGCGACATTTTCAATAGCAGCTTTATGAATACCAACCTTTGCATGATAAAGAGTTAAAAAGTAGGCAAAGCAATGCAGGGCTAGGTCAGTGGAAGGTAGGGCCTTGGTAATGCATGTAGAACTTTTCCTTCTCAGCATTACCAACAAACAAACAAACAAACAAACAAACAAAAACAAGAAATTCTGGTCCAAAGACAGTTGCTCTTTCAAGATAAGATAGTGAAGAGCACTACATCTGTGTCAAGACATCAGTGTAGTTTACTCCAATACAAATATAACCAGATAGAGACAAGAATTCTCACACTAGATCTGCTGACCTGCTTCTGTTCAGTTTATAATATATCACCAATTAGCTGTGAGCAATACATACATAACATGAGAGAATTGAACTAGTAACGTGGTCAAATTTCACACTCAGAACCCAGGCATATTGTTTGTCCAGTTTTACAAGTGTCCCCCAGATATCCTCAAACAAGGAAAGGGACTCAGCATTTTTGTATTTGTCAGTAATTGTGCATATGTAAATATCAAAAATATAATTAAAGAAAAAGAGAGTGAGTGGGAGGTGGGAGGGGATGCTGGAAGGGGCTGAGGTAGACAGGGAGCAGAGACGTACTTTAAGTTTTGCTACAATTAAAAACCTATTTTATAACATTTTAAAAATTGCAAGAAAAGCTAAGGCATTACATGCAAAATAATTTCTCTTCCACTGTGGAGGAATTACCCTGATCACATTCATTTCTACTTCCTCTGCACCTTGTAAAAGGATTTCATTTAAATCATGATGAAAGCTTTTGAGAACCTCCTAAAAAAGCCTATTAAGAGGCTGGGATGCTAAAGGAAATAGGGATATAATTGAAGAACTATTAATGTACATTTTATGAGGACATTTGTTCCTACAGAGGTTCATAAAGCAGAAAAGTAGCCAACACGATTTCTTTATTTTTACAAAATGGAAAGGATCCAGATACACATATGGGGCTATTATTATCTAATTTAATCACCACTGTGACAAATGTCATAGAAACTATCAAAAAGGATCAAGTGGAACATGTTACATCTTGATTAAGGCAAATCCCAGGTATTTCAAAACACATCATTAATCCTGAAGATGCTGTTCTTATCTTTCAACAATATTGTCACATTGTAGAGGTCTCTCAAAGAGGTAATATGTGGAGTATTTAATGAAAATAGTCACTAAATAAGAAACAAAATTTCAATGGATACAACTGAAAGTTTAGTTGACTTAAGTTTGGAAAAATGTTGAGTATTTAGTTTTGAAAAAGTATCCTTTTATACCAATCAGAACTATGAGAGAACCCATTAGAGTAGGTGACAATAAAATTTAAATAAATTATATTTTGAGATATGAGAATAAAACTTTCATACTAATCTGTCAAAACAGTGCCAAAGATAACTAAAGTCCAATACATAATAGTCACCCAACTAAAAAAAGCTCAGGACCAGATGGGTTTAGTGCAGAATTCTATCAGAATTTCAAAGAAGACCTAATTCCAACTCTCCTCAAAGTATTCCACAAAATAGAAACTGAAGGTACTCTACCCAATTCATTCTATGAAACCACAATTACTCTGATACCCAAACCACACAAAGATCCAACAAAGAAAGAGAACTTCAGACCAATTTCCCTTATGAATATCAATGCAAAAATACTCAATAAAATCCTTGCAAACCGAATCCAAGAACACATCAAAATGATCATCCATCATGACCAAGTAGGCTTCATCCCAGGGATGCAGGGATGGTTTAATATAAGGAAATCCATCAATGTAATCCACTACATAAACGAACTCAAAGACAAAAACCACATGATTATCTCGTTAGATGCTGAGAAAGCATTTGACAAAATCCAACACCCCTTCATGATAAAAGTCTTGGAAAGATTGGGAATTCAAAACATTTGAAAGATTCTTTGTGATTCTTTGTGATATTCATGAAATTAATTAATATGTTTACCTGGGAATGTTTTAAAAATAAAAGCTTAGGTAAAAGTTTTATTTTAAATAGGACATAAAATTTGCCAGTTATTAGTAAAATTTTAAGATTATAGACTCACTTCGTGCCTTACTACATTGCAGATCATTGTTGCTGGATGTAAATTGGATCACCAATGCATTATTCCAAGGGATATTTTTACCACCTTCACACTCAAACAACACAGAGGCCATTATCATTGAACATCAATGTTGACAGGTATAATAACCACTGTCTTGCAATTTCTCTGATTCTGAAGCAAAGAGGACCTCTATTGTCTCAGAAGTTCTGTCTACATCGGCTTGGGTGAGTCCTGGATCATGTGTCTAGATGCCTAGATCTGTCTTCTTCCAGACTTTGAATTCTCTGAGAGTAGACATACTGTCTTTGGACTCTTAGCCAGAAAGTTAAGAAGATGGACATGAGTTTTGTCTGAAGTTTCATCTGTGCAAGTGTATTTAAGCCTATCTCGTCTCTTTATACATATTTAGTACTATAATCTATAAATGCAGATCATTCTTGTCAGAGCAACTAATACTGGTAAAAGATTTCATTTGAAGTATTACAGTAAAGCTCTGGCAAAAAAGGATTTTGTTAAGTTTTGTTAAATTTCCTGTGACAACCCAAGATTCAACCAAGAATAATTCTTCTTTATTTTTGTACAGATTAAGCTGATAAGAAATTGTGCACAATTGCACAAAATAAAATACAATTATTAAAGTATAGAGTTATCCTAGATTTATAATCTTTTGAGCAATCTATATAATAAAGGAAAATATTAAAACTATTATATATCTAAATATATCTCATGAAAATTCTCCTTTACAACTTGGTTCTCTACTGAGGTAGTTAAAACATTAACTCCAAACCTTAACTGTGTTAGTAAAATAACTGTTTTATTTAGGTAATGGAATAAAGATATGGAAAGATTTATTTCATGTGTCTTTTAAATGAATGCTTAGATATGATTTTAACATCATAATTTTTGAATTATACATTGAAGTTGTAGTATAGGATATGTAAACATGAACAGGGTAAACAAAAGCAGTGGGTTAACATTGAACAGAAAATCAGAATGAAGATAAATATAAACTAATAACTTAAAAATTACTCTGCACATGCATCATGCATGCCTTCCACTGTGTCATGAAGTCCCACATGTTTCTGTTTTCAGACACAATCAGAAAATGTCAGGATTTCAGTTCAACATCTCTCTCTCTCTCTCTCTCTCTCTCTCTCTCTCTCTCTCTC
>NC_034608.1:66566085-66569227 GCF_900095145.1 Mus pahari
ACACACACACCACCACCACCACCACCACCACCACCACCACCACCACCACACCACTACCACACCACTACCACCATGCCTAGAGTCAATTAGAGGATTTTTTTCTAGATAAACCCTAGAAAACACAACCTCGGAATGATTGATTTCTGATGCTAATTGCCATTCTGCAGGTATCACATTCTTCTTGGTCCAGACAGTTATGACAGAAGAGGTGCTACATCTATAATCAATTTTGGCATGAGGGATGCTGTGCTAGTAGATGATGTGGAAAAATATGGACCAGACATTTCATCCATAATTGATTACATATCTAATGTATTATTCCAAACCCCTCAATGCTAGTCACAGCCTATTCTTGTTAAGCTATTTTTTCCTGTTGCTGTTTTGCTTTTTGTGGAACATTTTCATGAATTTCTAAAACTAGAATATTAAATTAAGATGAAGTTCTCTCACAGTACACAGAGAAACTGAAGGCGCCAAAATCTTCACAATTCCTTGAAATATGACATTTTGCAAAATGCACAAATACTCCATTGTGCATCCAAGTGTTTTGAGCATTAAATATAGGATCAAAATTCACAATAATTTTTTTATCCTTCATAAATGCTAATACCATAACCTTTGAAAAATGAAGGGTAGCTGCATGAAATATAGTCAGTGTGAGAAAAATGACAATAAATTTGTATTTTAATGTTTATATAAACATAATGCCAAATAATGTAAGGTTTATTGTTATTTATTAACATTTTATAACCTATCCTAAACATATGTTACATTGATATATAATACAATGAAAACATAATTTCATTAACATATCTAATCAGTCTAAAATGCCTAAGATATACTTTGGTACAGAACCTCCCTCTCTTATAAAATGTAATTGGTAGATATAAGTGATGCATAATAATGGATTTCATTGTGACTTGTTCGTCAATGCTCATATTATATTTTTCTCATTTCATTATATTCAAACCTGTTTCTATCTCCGTCCTGCTTCCATTCATTCCATTCCCAACTTAACGTGTGTACTTGAATTTACATATTGTTTTGGTACCAAATGAATTCTATTCACATTGTTTATATGTGTTTTGGTCAAAGCTCAAACCCTTATTAATGATTAACTTCGGCCTAAAATTTATTAAGAAAATTTTATTTAAAGACTTAATGTTAACTGTTCAAATGAATAGTCCTTAGAAACAAAGTGTACATTTATACTTTTATATTTTTCAGTGAAGTTTCTCATCCCATTTAATCAACTTTTATTGCTAAGTGTTTAGTGTGTTCAGGATGACCTGATAAGAACTGGATGTTAAAGGCTTAGTCAAATACTAACTATTGATTTGGAGACTGCTCGGTGTTTCAGACTGACATCTCATGATTCTATCATGAAGTTACAAGGCAAGTGACAGATTATTCTATATAATGAGGTTTTCCATGGTAATGGAGGAACTGATTGAGCTAAGTGATGAGAATTTTGGAGTGAGCTGAAGAATACAAAATGTATTTGTGAAAGCAAAAACGATTCCAGTTAGAGAAAAGTGCCTATGCAAATGACAGATGCAGAAGGGAAACTGTGATACATTGACTGAATAAAATCAAAGTAAATCAGCTTGTCTGGAATATGCAGTAGATAGAAAGTTGTCAATACTCTTCCTTTGCATATCAGTGAGACATACACATAAGTATATGAGGTGCATTGAGATATTTAAAGATTATTTTCTATTGGCAACAGAGATGTATTCAGCATTTTTTTATTGGAGGGATATTAAAGCTATTAATATTGAGTCCTAGTAGTGCAAAAATAGGAATATAAGAGATTCCAGGCCATTATTCTAATCCTTAAATGTGCTGAGATGTCTACTAAAATGTCTCTAGTGTTTCTTCAACTGGCTACAGAACTGAAAACTCTATGAAGTGAAAGCATGGCAAGAAGTATATGTGACTGAGATATTAAGAATTAGTAACTACCCTGACAGTGTTAATGGCCATAGAAATAAAGCAGAAAAAGAACAGAACCTTCAAGTGGCTTTATATTACAAGCTGTAGATTTCATCTTTTCTTGGTTTGGTCAGTATTTTACAATTTTACTCAGTGACAATAGCTTGAATATTACAGTAAGAAATGTGTACATTCATACATTATTTATAAACGCATAAACTCATATATATATACATTTTAAATTTTATAATATATACTTTCATTGTAGATAAAATAAGGAAATAGTGCTGAAATGATAAATATCTAAAATACTTTGTGTTAATAAAATACAAAATAATGTATTAATTTGTTTGAAGATATATAAATATATATTTATATAGATCATAAATCAATTTATCTAACAATTCTATAACCCATTCTTGATTTATCTAACTTGGCCTTATATCATTAAGTATTCCAAGAATTCAAAATACCTATAAACTAATTGTGAAGGTTATAAGGTATAATTGTTTTCTTTTAATATTCCATTTTCTTTTCACAGCGATTTAGATTTATGGACTTATTATAATTGCCTTACAAAATAAAATTGAATTAATTTCGTTTCCTAGAGACTCATGCTTTATAACAAGATAGACTCCATAGCCTCTCAGTACACTGAAGCTACGGGTACAGAAATTACAACATGGACTACAGTGTCAGATCAAGTGCGACCTACAAAACTAAGCAAGAAGCCAGGCATGGTGGCGCATGCCTTTAATCCCAGCATTTGGGAGGCAGAGGTAGGTGGATTTCTGAGTTTGAGGCCAGCCTGGTCTACGGAGTGAGTTCCAGGACAGCCAGGGCTATACAGAGAAACCCTGTCTTGAAAAACCGAAAAATAAAAAATAAACCAACAAATAAACAAAAAACTAAACAAGATTGTCTGTTTTAAAAGGTTGGAAAAAGTAGGTTATATAAATGTGAGGACAAAGCATCAGAATTACCCTGGATTCCACGTGGCCTTATGTAAAATTTCCCGTAGTGGGATAAGATATTTAATGTAATAAATTGTTTATAAAGAATATACCCGGGCTGGTGAGATGGCTCAGTGGGTAAGAGCACCTGACTGCTCTTCTGAAGGTCCGGAGTTCAAATCCCAGCAACCACATGGTGGCTCATAACCATCCGTAACAAGATCTGACACCCTCTTCTGGAGTGTCTGAAGACA